>NW_007585124.1:185533-206365 GCF_000523025.1 Cynoglossus semilaevis | reverse complement strand
CGGCGCTGCGGTTGTGACGTCACGTCAGCTGTACCGTCGATATAATCTAAGTAAAAGTGACGTCAATGAGCCGTGTTTACATGTTGTGTCTATGTGTCAGGAAGCCTCAGCTGTAGAGATAAAGAAGGCTTACCGTCGGATGTCTTTGATGCTTCATCCTGACAAGAACAAAGAGCCGGACGCTGAGACTCAGTTCAGACAGGTGAAAGCAGCTGATCACTGATAGAATCCAACCAGTGACTAAGCAGAGCCAACCACTCACCAACCACATCCATTCACTGTGTTCCAGCTTGTTGCCATCTACGAAGTCCTGAAAGATGAAGAGAGACGGCGCAGGTAACGGTCACATAATCATTTTGTCACCTCTGACAACCACCACGTGTAAGAATGGGCCTCAAACTCTCTCTGTGTCCCTCCCCCGCCTCACCTGGACTCAGATATGACCACATCCTGGTGAACGGACTTCCTGATTGGCGGCAGCCTGTCTTTTACTACAGGCGAGTCAGAAAGATGAGCAACTGTGAGCTTGGCGTCTTGCTTTTTTTCATCCTGACAGTGGGACATTACGCCGTCATTTGGTCCATGTACCTGGACAAGCAGCTGGTGAGAAGGCAGATTCTAGAACAAAGATGGCAGTTTTAGAGCAGATGATGTTATGTGACCTAACATTGTGACATATGACTTTGTATCCAGGATGAGCTACTCTGTAAAAAGAAGAAGGAAAAGAAAAAGAAAAGCTTTTCTAAACCTGCAGAAGAGCTCAAGAGTCCAAACCAGGAGCGCGTTGAAAGGTAGAGCCTGGGTTTTAGGATCAACTAAGTTTTTGGCTTCTTGATCAGCCACAATAATTTCTACTTCCTGTTTCCGTCAGGGTCCAGGATCGTCCTCAGTGGCAAGACATCCTCCCTCTGAAGCTGAGTATCTGGATTTATGTCTCTCTCAGAAACCTGCCTCAGACGGTCCAGGTACAAGGACACAGCTAAGACCTGTGAGGTCAGGGTTGGATGCAGGTCTAAGTCTTTCTCTTTGTTTCAGGAGGTGAAGAACTTCTATGAGGAGCAACGTCTCCTGGAGCAACAGCAAAGAGAGGAGGAAGCTGAAGCTGAAGTGGTCATCAGTAAGATATCTGACCAATCAGAGTTCAGAATTAAGTTCACCTCTGGATCTTCTCACATTTTATACATGGAATTTTATCTATTCCCACCAGGAGAGAAAAGGCCAAAGACCAAGAAAGCCAAGTTGGATTTCCCAGTTTACCAGACCTCCTCAGAGACATGTTTCCAGGGCTATGAGCAGACCTCGTCCATCGAGGAGATTGAGGAGCAGATGGACACCTGGCTGAAGGAGCGCCAGGACACCAAAAGGAAGGTGAACGCAAACAAGGCAAGGCTTCAGGGTCCAGGTTTTCCAGGGATCCAGGTACTATTTGCATGACCTTTGTCTCTGTGCTCTTAGGCTGCCGATTGGTCAGAAGAGGAGCTGAGTTTACTCAGCAGGCTGATGGTCAAATTCCCTGGAGGAACTCCAGGACGCTGGGAGAAGATCACCCATGAGCTTGGACGATCTGTGTCTGAGGTTAGTCTGGGACAAAGCTTCCATCAACTCTGTTTAAACCAGATGTAGAGGTTCTGCTCCTCCAACTGATCCAGTCTTAGTGAACCGTTTTTAAAACTGTTTCTGATTTTTTTTTAACAGGTGACATCAAAAGTGAAACAGATTAAAGACAATGTGATCCACACCCCAGGTGACTTCTATCTATATAGTCTATATATAGTTCTGGTTCTGCTGCCAGATTTTAGGTTTCCTGTCTGTTTCTTCTGACCTGTTCTACTATCAGGTCCTGGTTCCACTGTCAGGATATGTTGAAGAACCTGTGTCTTCTTCTTCTGCGTCTGTGTGTTCCAGGTCTGGTGAAGCTGTCAGAACTTCTACTTCCTATGAAGTCCATTTCTGTTGCTGATGGTGCGATGACTCAGGTGGGGGGTGGGGACTGTGAAGGACCACAGAAGGAAGAGCCAGTGTTGCATTGCAGAAACAGGAAGTCCGGTTCTACAGCGGTTGCAGATGGTGGAGAGGTTAAAGTACGCAGCCGTCGGCAGAGAGACTTTGATCCAGCAGTGGAGGAGGAGCAGGAGACAGAGCTGCAAGAGATCATAGAGAAGGTGGAGCATAAACAAACCAGGGAGAAGGGGGAGTCAACTGCCTGGACTCAGAACCAACAGAAACTACTAGAACTAGCTCTACAACAATTTCCCCGAGGAACAGCAGAACGCTGGGATCGTATCGCCAAAGTCGTTCCTGGAAGGACCAAGGTAATGACAAGAATGTGTCGTTGAGTTTGGGTGAGGGTTAAACTCAAAGGAACATTTATTTGGCTGGGTTGTGATGGTGGCATTAGACAAACCGTGATCCTTTGACACAGGTCTTAACCCAATATTTTCTGATGCATTCATTACAGATGTTGGGTTGGCCCGAGCCTACTTAAGGGTTCTTTTTGTTTTTCAGGAGGAGTGCATTAATCGGTACAGGGTTCTGGCAGAACTCGTTAAGAAGAGAAAGCAAAACCTCTGACTTCTGCATGTGACCAGACGGCTGACCTTTGACCTTCCATTCTTCTGTGCCTTGCCTCTGATCATAATTGGACTGTATTTATTATCTTTCTGTCAGCTGTGCTCTGACTGGATCTGTTCATCAATAAAATGTTTTTATTTTCTTCCCTCTGAAGAGACACAGAACATACACACACACACACACACCTCCTGGTTCTGAAGATTCAAATCCAGTGCCAGCTTTCACTATATCAAGTCTGGATTAAATAAATGTCTCACAACAAATTCTGATAAGATGTCAACATATCGAGTAAGGCTGGTCTGACATGAGTCCAGCGTCTGACTTCAGGTTGAAGCTCCACAAGCATGCTGGGAGTTGCGACAACTCAAGTGCATGGACAGTTAAATTATAACGTGAGTCTCCTTGCGTTCATTGTTTAATCTTTATGAATTTCTCTAATTCACTTAACTCGGTTAATTTGAAAAAAATGACAGTCCTCTATTTTATTTCCAATATCAAATCATATAAATAATTTTTTGTTTTTTTACAGTTCAGTAGCAGTAGTAGGCCTTTATTCTGAAAACTCCGAAAAAGTGAATGCCGCTTAAGTTTAAAAAAAAAACGTTAGCCAGTGTTAGTATGTATTATATTAGATCAGGTTCTGAGTGTATCAAATTTTAAATGAAATTGATTTAATCTAATTTGTTTAGCCCTTAATTTGTTAATGAGACGTATAAATCGACGTCAAAGGAAGTTGTGCTTTTATTTCGACATCCTTTCTGTGAAAGTTGCTGTTGAAAGCGAAGGAGTTGGATAGCACTAGCCGTTAGCCACAGTGAAGCCGATTTACACGTCACCTGTGCCGTAAGTAATGTCCCCATGTAATTGGAAATGACAACGGATAAGCGCAACATTTTCACCAAACATTTTGGCTTCTTAACTCCGTTCGGAAGAACTGAACAACCGGTCTTTTCACCGTCCGTCGAACCAAAATACCCTACGTCATGTGTGTATGTCTGTCACGTAGAACGATAGTCGTAATATTTACTAATTATTCCTAAGCCTATATCACGACTACTTTCACTGTTGTTTAATACTGGACACGACCTGTTGGTTACTTAAACTAGAACAGCGAGTAGCAGAGGCGAAAAGAAAGCGTTATATATGATATAATACATTTGTTGATAGCGGTGTTTTTTATTTCTGTATTTCCAGAGGTGTGATGTCATCATGTCAGTCCAGGTGACCCTGCAGCAGAGGATAAGTGCGGCACAGCTGTTGCTGGAAAGGGCGAAACTGCTGTGTCCTGGTGTGGAGGGTCGTCAAAAGCTCCTGTCCAAACTGGGTGCAGAGTTACGGTTTTTACAGCGGGTGAAGTCAGGGGAGTTAGTAGTGAAGGAATCTCACCTACACAGCACTAATCTGACACATCTGAGTGCCATCGTGGAGTCAGCAGCCAGCTTGGAGAAGGTGGTGGCATTGCTGCATGTCTTCAACTTCCAGGACACTGCTGGCCAGCGCCACACATTGGTGGTGGACGTGGTGGCAAACAATGGGCTCACCTGGGTGAAGGCTGTGGGCAGAAAGGCTGAGGCTCTGCACAACATCTGGCAGGGGCGGGGCCAGTACGGTGACAAAAGCATCATCACCCAAGCACAAGACTTCCTGCAAGCTGCCTGCCAACACCCACTTCATTACCGCCACCCGCAGGTTGTCTTTGCATTCTATAATGGTGTCTCCCATCCAATGGCAGACCGTCTCAGAGACATGGGCGTGTCTGTCCGTGGTGACATCGTGGCGGTTAGCAGCATGATGACAGACAGCGACAGTGAGAAAGAGGAGGATGAGGAGGTAGTGGAGGAGCCAGAAGTGGAGGAGTGGAAGAAAGAGAAGGAGAAGGTGGCTGAAGATGAGCAGGACGACGATACGTGGTCATCTGAGCTGACCAGTGTGGACCGCAGCACAGTTCTGGCCCGCTTGGCATTTCCTGCTCAGGTGCAAGTGAAGGAGTGTCTACGCGTGAACCTGGACATCACTACGCTGATTACGTACGTGTCATCACTAAGCCATGGCCGCTGTTACTTTACCTTCAAAGAACCTGTGCTGACAGAGCAGGCTGCTCAGGAGCGCCACCAACAGGTCCTCCCACAGCTGGACGACTTCATGGAAGGAAAGGAATTGTTTGCCTGCCGAGCAGCTGTTGATGACTTCCGTCTAATCCTGGACACACTGGGTGGGCCAGGTGAGAAAGAGCGTGCTCAGAAGTTGCTGTCCCGCCTAAACCTGGTGGATAACCAGGTGTCAGAGCGAACGTTGCACCTCAGGCCCAGCGGTAAGATCAATCAACGCTCACTTGCCATCTTTGGTACCGGCGATTTGCTCAAAGCCGTCACAATGACAGCCAACAGTCGATTTGTCAGGGCAGCCGCCAATCAGGGGGTCCGCTACAGTGTCTTCATCCATCAACCAAGAGCACTGACGGAGGGCAAGGAATGGAGGGCCACGCCAATCTAACACACACACACACGTGTTGTTCAAATAGGATAAAGAAAATGTATCACATGGTGTAAATAAAATGCAACAGCATCTTCTTGTTCCTGTCCATATTTACTGAGTTTAGTGGGGGGGTTGGTTCTGGGTTAGTAGACGTGAACAAATCAGAAGTGGTCAATGCCCAGTTTCAGGATTAGGGTTAGAGAATGTTTCCACTGCCACCTGCAGTAGTTTTACTCTAAGTACATTTTTGGCTGTTAACATTACAATTTATGCATTTCAATTATCACTGCCAATTTAATATATCAGATATCAGTAACATGATTTTTAGTCCAAAGAATCAGCAGGTAGAACGTCAGCGCTCAGACTTTTTCTTTAGACGCTAGCTTTATGAACAGACCCTTGAAGGGTGGAGCTAATGAGTTGTCCAGGCTGTGATTCCAGATTAAATGACAACAGCTCAGGTGCTTCACTGGTTTCTTCAGGGCCAGGATATGTGCTGAGGCCCTGCCTTTTAATGGTCCTCTAGGTTAAGTCAGGTGATCCTTGCTGTTCCTTGCTATAGATCTGGGACTGTTCTCAGAACCGGCTGGGGTTCTGTCCAGTTCTTAGACCAGACGTGGGTATACGTTTTGACTTGTGGGCCACAATGTTCCTGGCCATGGTTACAATTATATTTCCTTGTAATTTGTGTCTTAAAATTAAGTTTATATTGAACCTGTAACAGTGTAAAGTCATGTAGACTTTATATGTTACACTACATTTAGTCCAAAGGCTAAAATACAAAGCTGCACAAATACAACAACAATGTTTAGGAAGGTGAGACTCTTCAAAAAGAAAACAATGGTGTGACATCCAGGAACTCAAGAATCTACGATCTAACAGGTGTTTTAATAAATGTTACCATTAATGTACAGGTAAACAAACAGCAAAATACACACAGCAGAGGAAAAACAAGACAAAAATGTCTTACCTTAACTGTTTACCATTATCCACTGTCACGAGATGATCCAACCACGTCTCCTAGGGTGTTTCACCAGCATTTTCGAATGCATCATCACCAGGGGCGGCGATTTCTGTTTCTACTGGTGGGGGCTGCAGCTGCTTGACTGACCCTGTGCTATTTGTGATTTTGGCATCATCTCACTGTAAATCACACATTGGATCAACTGACAGCAGGAGCAGCAATGAGCACACACGGTTGTTCTACCTGCACACGCTCTCTGTCTCGTCATTTCTTTCTTAGAAAGAAGTACGTATGGGTTTAAGTTAATACTTTTATTTTGACAAGCTTACGAGAGGAAGTATTTGTTCTTTGTGCACAGCTATTTGCACTATGTCCCTGCTCAGTTAACAGCTGCGGGGGTTCGAGTTTTTGGACTCAGCTTAAGAGGCACAATGCCGCTGGTGGTTGCTGGGGCGGAACTGCGGACTCTTACTGAGGTAAAAATGAAAACAATTTATGTTCAAACTTCTGCAAACTAAGTAATTGTGCTTATTACGCCTCCTGCTAACTTTTCATTGGCAGTGTAACTATACATTTCCGGCGGAAGCCCTCAGTGATGTACAGGAAGTACGCGCCAGTTACTCTGACCTCAGAATCTATGTGGACTATTACGGTGAGTCCATTTCCCTTTTCTGCTCTTTCACAATAAATCAGTCGGACTCTGTGGTCCAACTGTTTTATTGGAAAGCAGATCCATGTCCGCTAGAATCAAATCAATAAAATACCTGGTCACTGCAGTTTTTCCAGACAAGACGAAGAAGAAGCTGCTTTATTTGGCCGGAACACTTCCTGTTTGCTACGAAGGTAAATTCACCTGATTTCTGAACTAGGAACAGAACATGAAGAATTGAAATGACTTTGATGAGAAAGTTCTTAATTTTAGCCAATCCACACCTTAATTTTCAATTTTTCATACTTTGTTCTGCTGCTCTGACACCCACAGTCAACATTCCATCTTTTTCAAATTACAGTATAATTTAGTATATTTACTATTTAATATTTACATCAATGGCACACCCCACCCCTCCCTTCTCCACATTTACTAGCAATTTTATAAACTGTGTCAGATCTTTGAAACTATTGAAAAGATAAAAAGAGACATACATGACACCAGTTGTTGATGTTTTTTTTATTTATTTAATTCTGTTGTTCTCTGTCTGTTTCATGTTCGTTTTTACCCCAGCGTGACTTTTGCCTTGTACTTTTCATACAGTGCACCCAGACCTGGACTGTTGTCTTGGTAATAAACAATGTGTGATTTTATGCAAATGTCATGTCTCCACAGGAAGTAGCTATAATATCCCAGTGTGCATTTGGCTTCATGAGACTCACCCTGCATCCCGGCCTCGCTGTTATGTCTGTCCGTCCGTCTCCATGGTGATCAATCCGTCCTGCCCTTATGTGGACAAAGCCGGGATCCTTAGTCTAAATGGCCTTAGAAACTGGA
The DNA here is from genome assembly GCF_000523025.1 of Cynoglossus semilaevis. NCBI lineage: Eukaryota > Metazoa > Chordata > Actinopteri > Pleuronectiformes > Cynoglossidae > Cynoglossus > Cynoglossus semilaevis. The sequence goes on along the minus strand of NW_007585124.1, from coordinate 198,869 downwards.
CTCATGTATGTCTCCACCCCATAGTTACCTAATCAGAAGTCCAAATTTAGGATGGTTGGGTCCAGGGTCAAATTCAGGACCAGTAAACCATAACAATGTTGTCACTTCCTGTCAGGGTGTTTCCAGCCTATCACAGCTAATGTCAGAGATGAGGCAAGTCTTTCAGGTGAACACACCTCTCTACTCAAGCAGTCCTGTACAACCCCCAAGCCCCACATCAGTAGCAGAGGTGTGGTCAGGAAGTGAATCAGGAAGGTGAGAGTACGACCACAAAGAAGATGTTGATGGAGAAACATGTGGACAAACATCTCTCTCCTCCTGCAGAAACCAGCAACCCACTGTTGCCTTCTCTTCAAACATCTTCTGCTCACCCTCCATCTTCTCCTCCTCTGATCACACTCCTGCACGTACAGGTAAGCCCTCTGTTAGCACCTTTACATGTTAACTGGTAGCCACAGTGACCTATGAAGTCCTATCCTCTGTGTTTCAGCCAGCCAATGGGGGCAGAGAAGAGGATTGAGTGGGGGAAAATCATATTTGGAGGAGCTTCTGGAAATTGACTTCACTGTTCCTCCACCACCCTCCATCCACAGCAACCCTTTAAGAAGCCCCTCCCTCTCAGGTGAGCTTAGATGAAATTGTCCCAGGTAGTTCTGATCTCAGGAGGACTAGTTCTGGGTCAATCTGGAGTTCACTCCTCTTGATTTTCATCCCTGCAGATCTTCAGCTTAGCAACAAGATGGATGTTTTGACACTGACCCAAGAAGACCCAGGTGAACAGACGATCCAAACAGTAGCAGACAGTGTGTCAACAGTGTGCTGGGATGGTGGACCAGGCTCCAGATTAAGCAACAAACAGGCAAAAGAATTACTGCTACCAGAGCCCGAAGGTAGTGACGGTGTGGCTCAGCTGGCATCTGGTGGCAGTAGAGTTTATGCTGGGCCTCAGCTCCGTCCAGACCAGGTGTCAATCTACAGATCCTTGATGGAGATGGAGGATCAGAAGTTCAGCCCCACTGATGTGATAGAGGCAGTTCAGCTCACCAAAGATCTACCCTCTGCCCTCAGGTTCTTAAACCATTGCTGCCCCATATGTCAAGACCAGGTGACCTTCAGCAAGGTGCGTTTTCAGGTCCTGACCTAAATCGCCTCATCTAACTCAACTTGTGGAAGTGACCTCATAATTTGTAAACTATTCTGATCTCATCAGGTGGTCTTCATGACCCACTGCTCCTGTTCCATTTGTCAGTCCTGTTTCAGCTCCTTCTTCTCCTCAGCCATCAAGGAGCGAAGCATCCATCAGCTGGTTTGTCCCCAGTGTGGCAGACCTGATGTCAGACAGGGGGCATTAGGGGATGCCATGGAATTCTTCAACCTACTCGACACTCAGGTAAGCCATGGGGTCCCCAGAGGGTCAAAGTGCCTGAAGAATGAGTCACAGCTCAGACTGTTTGTGTGTCTGCAGATCCGTCACTTCCTGTCTCCTCAAGATCACGAACTTTTCCAAAGGAAGCTCAGAGATGGAGCTCTTCAGGAGACAAATAATTTCTGCTGGTGTGCTCACGTAAGATCTGGATTTGCTCCATTTTTTACTTTTATGAAGGATTTGGTTCCAGTCCAGTCTCTCCAGTTCCAGGACACCACCACCCCCAATGAGAGTCAATAGTAATCACTCTGGTCTTCAGGAGAAATGTGTTCCAAGATTCCAAGTGTGTTTCTGGAAAATAATTTTAAAAAATAACAGACTCAGCTGCAGGTGTTTTCTCATTGAGGATGATGTTCTTCAGGTTCTGATCTTCTTTCTTCCTTCAAATGGTTCTCAAGTCTAGGTATCTTTTCAGCAGACATGGACTTGGACCTCAGGTCCAAACTGGACCGCTTGTGAAGATCTTTGTTTCTTTTGGACCAGATGAATGATGATACTTCTAACTTCTTCACTAATGTTCATAACATCAGCTGTTTATCATCTCAGTTTCTATGCTCTCTGCTGTGTGTGTGTGTCAGTGCTCTTTTGGGATGTTTCATGACTCGGGCCAGCTGAGGATGGACTGTGCCAACTGTAAGAAGAGCACATGCAGTCAATGTCGAACAGCTGTAAGAGACACAGATTTACTTGATGTTGTTGTTATTTATGGGATGTTTTTTCATTTTCATCAGTAATGTCACTATTTCTCAGTGGACGCCTGAGCATCTGGGTTTGTCATGTGACCAGTTTAAACTAAAGCTGCAGCAAAACCAGAACAAGGACCTGCTCAAATCCACCCGCCTGACTGACAGCCGCATCGGTACCATCATCACACACATCATCTGCACATGTCCACACCAACCCTCTCTCAGACTCAGCAGTTGTTGATCCACTGCTGCCTCATCACTGAGTTCTAATGAGTTCCTCTGTGACGTCACTGTTTCGTCCCAGTGAAACAAATTGACCACTGGCGGCAGAAAAGGACTCACAGCTCCTGTGTCTCTGAGCTAAAATCTCTCACCTTTCTGTACAGACTGTAGCCAAGATGTGTCCTTCTGGACTGCACTCTGTGTGTGTGTCTCCTTAGAGTGTCCTCAGTGCCAGTGTGTCTTCAGTCTGTCCAGAGGAGGATGTCTTCACTTCACCTGCTCTCAGTGTAAACATCACTTCTGTGGAGGCTGTGCTCAGACCTTCTCTGTAGGAGCTGTGAGTCCCCCATCCTCACTCCCTCCCTCCCTCTGTCCTCACTTCCTCCCCCGTCCTGACTTTCTCCCCTCATCCTCACTTCCTTACCCCATCTTCACCTCCTCCCTCTGTCTTCCCCCTACTGTATATGGTGGCTCTTGTCCCCAGATGTGTAGTTTCTCTGGTGACTGTTCGACCAGAGGTCTTCATGCCCACCACCCCCGAGACTGTCTCTATCACCTCAGAGATTGGACAATGAACCGCCTGAAACAACTACTGCAGGTGAATCTGAGACCAGAACCACCTGAGACTGAGACTTAGGAAAATTTGAATCCGAGTCCAGAACCACCTGAGAGTAATCATCTGGTTGTGTTCCGGTTCTTCAGTTCTACCAAGAGTCTGTGGAACCGGTCCTTGGCTCCTCTGATCTCTGTCAGGTTTTGGTTCTAAAGGACAGCAGTGAGCTACAGGACGAGCCATGTGGGAAACCTGCGCTGACGGAACATCTGGGATACTGCAGGTAGGTCAGAGGGAAGGGCCTATTACGTGTCCAGGTGTCCAGGTGTCTTAATGTCCATGTGACTTCAGGTCTCACTACAAAGAAGTTCTGGTGGAGCACATCAACCGCTGCCATGCCGACCCAGCTGTCCTCTTTAGTATACAGGAACTGATGTCAGAGCTTCAGCGCTGGAAAGTGCCAGTTCCAACTAGGAGAGCGGATGAACTAGAGCAGGCGTATGCCCAGCGGCTGCGACTTGTGAGTGTCATTCTTGTTGTTATCATTTGACCCAAACCCTTGATCTCTGAACACAGGTGCTGATAAAAATTCCAAATCTGAACACACACTGATCCCAACTGAACTTTAACATATGAACATGAATAATAATGACCCAAGATCTCCGAGTGAAAACTTTAGGTTTAGGTTCAGGCCCAGTGGTACCACTGTGGTACAAGTTCAGGGTGTGATTGGGTCAATGAGGACTGGTACAATGACCATAGATGATATTGTTGGTGATCATCAATCTATTGGTTATGTCTTAATGTTTCAAATCTTGATCATCAAGTTTGAACTAATCACAGGCTTTAACTTTTTTTCTCCTCAGACTGTGACCACTCAGCTTCCTCTCAGAAGATGATAAATTTAATCACCATGGCAACCACAAGAGAGGCCAGCTCATGACACTAACACATGCTTATGTTACATTCTCACAGAAGCTCTTGAAGACACAGTTATTCAGACGGCCTCCTGCCCTAACACTTTCCTCTTCTTCCCCTCTTGTTCTGCACTGATCTCCACCCAAGTTAGGATATCCCACTTTACTGAATAGCAGTCTCTTTTTAAAAGTTGCTCTTCGTAGCTTGATTGTTAATTCTCCTGTTGTAAGTCACTTTGGATAAAAGCGTCTGCTGAAATGCATAAATGTAAATGTGAAACACCTTTATTTCCATAAACAGAATAAACAAAGAGGTTATGAGTTTCCATGGTAGCCACATATAAATCTCAGTTATTAATATTGTTTTTAATTCGTCCTCACTGTTGTTGAGGCGGAGCGTCATCCCTTTGGGGCGTAAAAGCCTGGATCTGTCCAACAATTTGCTCTGCAATGTGTCGGTTGTTAGCAGCGAGGATTCTGCGCGACATCATGTCCAAGGCACCACCTATGTACACATACTGTCATGTGAGTACTGTAGTATGAGTCCCAAGACTAAGAAAGCGGTGTGATGTCACACTTACCCTCTACGTCCATCAGGACTCCACCTGCCTCCGTCACCATCAAAGCGCCAGCAGCCACGTCCCACACGTGAACTCCAATCTCATAGTAGGCTTCAACGCAGCCTGACGCCACCAGACACAGGTTGATGGCTGCAGATCCTGCACCGCGGACCCTGGGACCACATCTATTCGTTAACACCTGGTGTTTTTATCACCTGGGCATTGTGTGATGTCGTCAGTGTCTCACCCATGGACAGGAAGGCAAACCACTTTTCTCAAACTTGAAAAGATTTTCTCTACAGCACCCCCATCTCTGTTAGAGCCAAACTCTGTGGCCACGATGGAGCAGTGGATGTCTAACACACACACACACACACACAGTCAGAGTGATGTTTTGACAGACTGTTGACATACTCATCATTGATGGTCGGACCTTTCTGATCAGAAACTCGAAGCTGTTTTCCATTACAGAATGCTCCTTTACCACGGCGTGCCACAAACATCTTATCTTCAAGACAGCTGTAGACCACGCCCACTTCCACCCGAAAAACAGAACATACCAGAGACCACACGCTTTCAAAGGGCTACAGCTGTGGTCATGTGACCTAATTCACTGTAAGGGACATGAATTCTCACCTGCTTATTAACAAGAAAGCCAATGGAAACTGCAACAAAGGGAAAACTGTAACAGGGGTTACCAGAGGTCAATAAGGTCATCCAAGATCACAGTTAAGGTGACTGATGTTTTAACCTTCAACTTACGTGTGAACGAAGTTGGTGGTGCCATCTATGGGGTCAATGATCCAGGTGGGTTCGTCTGTCAGGTCACATGGTTCACCTGCTGCAACAGACTCCTCCCCTATGAACCTGATGATGTCACTGTGACATTGCTAATACAGTGAAAACAATATAGAACACACTAGAAGGCGTGGCTTCCTACCTGTGGGCAGGAAATGTCTCCTTCACTGATTGAATAATGAGCTGCTCCACCTTCTGGTCAGTTTGTGTCACCAAATCAATCGATGAACTTTTCGTACTCACTTTTCTGTCACTCTGCAGTGCTTCACGTACCACCTGATAAATAATCAATATGACTGTCGAATCAGACAACACCAATGGAATAAAATAATCTGGATTTTCCAATAATCCCACCTTTCCTGCTTTTTGGGCCACAGCCACAGCATGATCCAACACATCCTGCCACTGCTCTGCCATAATGGAGGGTTTATTCTTTAGGGTTTATTCTGAGGAGGGTCAAAAAAAGTGAGTAAATCAGGATTAGACACATAGGTTTAGCTGTGCAAACCTTGTTATGATTCTTAATTGTTACACTCGCTCTGCCTTTTTTTCTTACAGTGTGTTTAACCTTTTCATTCAACTCCATCAGGAGCTGCTGTTCAGCAGCCTGAAGTATAAAGTAGCGACTGTCATCTTCAGTGCTTGTCATAAGTATTCGCCCCATTTTAAATTGAACGGTCCATCCAACTGGTGACAAGAGTCTCATAATTAGTGAGATGAAGATGACCTGTGGGTGTGTCTCAAGTGATTGATGTATAAAACACCTGTGTCTAAAGGGTCCACAGACTGGTGGATCAGTATTCCTGGCTACCATTACACCATGAGGACAGAAGAACACTCCAAGCAACTCAGAGAAAGGGTTATTCACACTTCAGGGAATGGATAACAAAATAATTCCAAGGCATTGAACATCCCCAGAGTTCAGTGAAATCAATCATCAAGAAATTAAAGGAATACGGCACGTGTGAATCTGCCTAGATCAGGCCGCCCTCGTAAACTGAGTGGCCATGCAAGAAGGAGACCAGTGAGAGAAGCCACTAAGACCCCAACGACTACTCTGAAGGAGCTACAAGCCTCAGCTCAAATGCACTGAGGAGAGACTGTGCATAAAGAAACTGCTGCCCTGGTTCTTCAGCAGACATTATGTTTGGTGGAAACCAAACACTGCACATCACCAAAAACACACCATTCCCACTGTGGGAATGTTTCTCAGCAGCAGGCCCTGGAAAGCTTGGAAACCAAAATTCCGAGGGACAATTTTATTCAGTCTGCAAGAGAACTACGGCTTGGATGAAGAACGATTTTCCAGCAAGACAAGGATCCAACCGACGTCTATTTGAAAACGTCATGAACATCATTTATCCAGAATATGACATGACAGAAAATAATTGAGAACCACTGCATTAGATCAACTGACAGCAGAGGCGCCAAAGCCCACACGGTTGTTCTACCTACACGTGCACAACCTCTTTCTCTCTCAAAATCACACATATCTTTATTAGTCATTGTGACACAGCACAGCACACCATGCACAACGAAATTTGCCCTCTGCATTTAACCCATCACCAAAGTGAACAGTGGGCAGCCGTGGTCGGCGCCCGGGGAGCAGTGCTTGAGGACGATGCCATGCTCAGTGCATCTCAGTGGCAACCTGGCAGTTGGTGGATTCGAACCTGGGGCCTTCCGGACCGAAGTCAGCCTCCTTCACCACTAGGCCACCACTGCCCACTTTCTCTCTCAAAATCACACGCAGTCTTGACGCTGCTATTGTATACGTGCAGTTTAATGTCAAATAGACATTAAAAACTAATTCCATAATTTAACACCACGGCCTGGATCAATAGAACACCGTAACCGTACAGGCGCCTATGAGTGTGAACGGAACAGTTCGCTGGCTGAAAGTCACTACAGATGAATAATAATCAAGTCTTCAACTACAACTTCACTCATTCGGTATTAACAACCTGATATTAATTATACTGTCAATGATCACAACTGGCTTTTAATGAGACAAATATAGTTGGAAGTTAACTGTAACTCAAAACTGTAGCAAACTGGCTTAAATAAAAGCATATTATTGAAGAAATTCCACAATTCAAAACCATTCCGATACACCCTTTAAAATACTGTACCACAATAGGCTCCGACATTTCTTCTGTCTCACGTCTGTACCACTACTGCAGTCGTTGACAATATGTTTATCTTATATTTCTCCATTTCTGTTGGCTAAATCAACCACTATGCTAGTTTTTGCAGCAAGATGTCGCCGAGTATTTTTTTCGGTCGGGAGGTGAAATGTACAATTATTATCGAACACAAGTTTAAAATCAAAATATATAATGACGTTTGTTGATTTAAAAGCACATTACCTTTGCTTTTTGGGCTCAACTCTTCTCTTTTTATCTCGTTTTGCTGCCGCTCCGTTTACTTCCGGGTTGGTGGCTACGGAAGCTGCACCGACTACAACAGGAGAGCCCTGCAGCGCATAGTGAACACAGACAGGAAGATCACTGGTGCACCACTCCCCTCCCAGCAAGACATATACACTACCCGCCTCACCCGAAAAGCTATCACAATTGTGAGTGATACAAGCCCCCCAGCACACAATCTGTTCAGCCTCCTGCCCTCTGGGAGGAGGTACAGGTTCCCACACCACCACAGCTCCCACAGCTCCACCCACCAGGCTGCCAGGAAGCTAGGAATCTGTGCCTCCACACCTCCTCAAGAACAGAACTCCCCAGTGAACACTTGGACTCAGACCCGATCTGCATCTTTTGCACTATATTACCATTTGCACTGCTGCTAATACCTGACCACACTTGACTGCACTGTACTGTACATTAGTGTTTAGTTTTACACTTTAATGTCTTGTCTACACGTGGGACAGTGAGAAACTGAATTTCAATTCCTTTGTATTTCTAGTACATGTGAAGAAATTGACAATAAAGCTGACTTTGACTTTGATATGTTTGTTGTTGGTTGTAGTACAAAATGTCTCCAATGTGGGGCCAAAACGTTTTATGTTTTCTAAATTGTGGAAGAGATTAGACAGGAAGAAAAAATTAATATAATATAATAAAATATAAGTCTAAATGAGACGTCATCACATCGACCATCTTTTTAACCCTCAATTTTGAACAACCAGCTGGTGTGTGTGTGTTGAATAAAGCCACACAATTTGTCACCTTTTCTTCTTTATTTGTAGCCTTTGAGAGGAAACACTCAATTTCCTGTTTGTCATTGTTCACACGTGTTTGTTTTCACATGCACCTGCATCACCACACACAGAACTGTAGGGGTCCTCGTCATCACGGCGACAAGGAAATACCTGGATCACATCGGCAATGCGTTGAGCAACAGAAGCAGAGCTAGCAGCAATGACCCGTCTGGACATCATATCGAAGTGCAGACCTGCAGACAATACGGACATGAAAAGACGCCAGCCCTTCAGGAGCCCTCTCCCTCTTGACCCCCATGCCCCGTGACCCCTGCCCCATAACCCCATCTGACATCAGCATTCATTCCCTCACCATTTGTATCAATGACGACGCCCCCAGCTTCCTGCACAATGATGGCTGACGCTGCAATGTCCCAGCAGTGCAGACCCACATGGAAGTAGGCATCAGCCCCACCCACTGCCACCTGACACATGTCCACTGCTGCCGTTCCCAACGCCCTCACACTTGACAAATAATGACATTTTCTACATCAGAACATCTCAGAAACCAGCTTGAACAAAACCAAAAGTAGAACAAAGTTGAGGGTTCAATTACTCACCCGTGGACAGGAAGTCGTAGGAGCCTGTAGATGTTGGAGGTCATAGTTGACAGAGCCAAGTCATCACGCTCTGGGCCGATCTCCGTGACAATCACACACCTGCTGATGTCTGACTGGCCAAAAGAAACAGGGTTGTAATGCTGTGGTTGACACTGTTGATCTGGGAAATTATGTCAAACGTCAATGACGTCACCTTCCTGTCCAGACACGTGCAGTGGTTCTCCATTCAGGAAAGCTCCGCGCCCTCTCTGAGCGCAGAAAAGTTTATTCTCCACGCAGCTGTAAACTACACCGAACTCTGTCTATCAACAGACAATTGTACATAAATAAACAATAAACAATACTTACACCGTCAGTGGGCGGGGCTTACCTGCTTGTTGACTGCAAAGGCGATGGAAACGGCAACAAATGGAAACCTGCAACACAAACAGTCAGTGAGTCAGGTCACACTGATATCACACAGGGGCAGATGGCCTCACCTGTGGACAAAGTTGACCGTCCCATCGATAGGGTCAATGATCCAGGTGGGCGTGTCTGTCAACTCCAGGGCTTCACCTGCTGCCACCGACTCTTCCCCAATAAATCTGAACAAAGACCAGAGAAAGAACAACAATGGAGAAGGTAGAACATGGACAGAAACAGAGGAGTAGGGACAAAACAGTTGAGAACCTGTGGTTTGGAAACTGGGTTCTGATGGCAGAGATGAGGAACGTCTCCACCCTCTGGTCAGTTTCTGTCACCAGATCAGCAGGAGAACTTTTCAGCTTCACAGCCTTCTGCTTCTGGAAGGACGTCAGGATGATCTGAGATCAGGGAACACAGAACGTCAGCGTGTGTGTGTGATATCATATCTCATTCTTTACATTCTTTGAGATTTAGTTTTGTTCTTTCTGAACTTCATTTGACCCCGACTCTTAGTTTCTACATCACAACATCAAACAGATCTCTGATTGGTTCCTGCACATCTGACTGTATTGTATTTAAAATTAATAAACGTAATAGATTTAATTCATAAATTTGAATTATTCTACATCACTGGTAATCTGTCCTCTGATACGTTAGTTTGTCTCTTACCTCAGCAGCCTGATTGGCCAGAGAAACACCAAAATGGAAACAGTGGCTCCAGTCGGACATGGTGATTGAAATCTGGTCAGAGTGAGTGATTAAAAAAAAAAAGAAACAAGAAGAATAATAGAAATGCAAGAGACACGTTGAAAAAAGAAAATAGAAGAACAATGTAATGAAAAAAGAAACACCAAAGTAGAAACACTGTAAAGAGACAGAATAAAATCAGTTTTAAAAACAGAACCAACAGAAGAGTAAAAACATTAGAAATTGAAAACAGAGAACTAGTCTGAACCTGAGTGTCTGCAAAAAAGAAACTATTTGTTCCTTTTTTGTGTCATATTTATACATAAAAATGGCCAATCAGAGAGCAGCTACCCATGGTCCCACCTCCCCCCCACACTCCTGATAGTCAGAAACTTAACACACATCACATGCCCAGGCACAATTTCCTTGGAGGACCCAAGTGGGTCAGAGGTCAGCGACAGGAACAGACAGTGTGTGTCTTTGGTCAGCTGACCAACAACAAACTTCCCATTAGACAGACTTGTGTGTTTGTAAAGTCACAGAGCAAAGAACCAATGAGAAACTACAAAGTAACTATGGGATAATAGGGTTACAGCAGAGTAATCAGATTACAAATATCCTGCTCACTCTGATAGGCTCATTCTGCTAAACTCTTATCTGAGAGAAGAACACTGGCGACATCCTTGCTACGTGGTGTCTCCATGGCAACAGGTCAGTCTGACTGATAAAAAAACATGACATGACTAACACTTTTATTTTCTTGAATAAAATTAGCTCTCTCACACACACACACACACACACACACACACACACACTAACATGACTCAGTTTCTTCTGCTCTGTAAAAAAAAAACAACAACAATGATGTCTGAAAAAGACTTTTTTAATTTGTTAAAAACAATCTAAAGGGACAGTTCAGCCCTTTTCTCAGTTGTGGTTGGATGAAGTATCAATGACATCATTCATCGGCCCTTCTTCATCTTTGCCACCTTCTCTTTCCTCTTCTTCACGTGTTTTGGAACCTTGTTCTTCCTTCTTTCTCTTTGAGCTTCTTTGATCTGTTTCTTCTTCTCCTGTAAAAAAAAAAAGTCACTTCTCAGCCAGTGACAGGATGATGGAGAATCATGTTTAAATCCAAAGACCAGATACTGGTCCTACTAATGGACCAGGAGATGGACCTGATGGCAGCAGTTGTTCTCTGTCTGGCCCAAACCTACGACACATGTTGTCAGATTCACTCTTGATCACGTATGTACAATGAGATCTGAGACAATGAGAAAGATCTTCAATGCGGGGGTAGGGGGAGCATACCATGCATTTTAGTGGAAACTTGGCAGCTGGTGGATTCGTACCTGAAACCTTCCAGACCTAAGCCTGCTTAACCATAAGGCCACTACTGCCCTGGTGGCTCTGAACTTAACTGCACCTGTGCATGTGTGGCCAAGTGTTCTGTGCTTTGGCCCAACTCTTCCAACGGCGCCGTAGCAGGGAAGGGTACCGTGCCTCACCTTAGAACTGTTGCACTTACACTAGCCATAGCTTCTAAGGGTCAAACAAGGTTGGACATTGTACCATGGTACCATGGTACCGTTGTACCATGGTACCATGGCCCTGGTGTGAGCGCCTCTGACTAATGAGCCCTGAAATCCACCTTCTTGTCCAAGGGTGTCTCCAGGATCTGCTGCTGGTGAGTGCAGGCCTCCTCTTCATCTGATGATGATGATGATGATGATGATGATGGAGATGGAGAAGAACAGGAACCTTCAGCTTCCAGAAGAGCAGGAACCTTAGTGCACATCAGAGTTTAGGGTTAGCAGAAGCTAAACCCTTTTAAAGAAATCCAGTGGACCAGTTGACTCACCATCTGAACTCCAGACAGGTTCTTCTTCAGTCCAGTCAGAGTCTGATACAGGATCTAGACCAGAAAAACACACCACCATCTTCACAGATCCTCCCAAAACTGTCACAGACAGGACTGTGAGCAATAAAGGTTGAGTTGCATCAACAGATGGCGCCCTTGTCCTACAGTGTCCTGTATTTTCTCATTGTTTTAAAGTTTTCTTCCGACACTGACCAGTGGTGGAGGAGACCACTGTTACCAACACTGGTCTACTGACCAGGACCATCTGAATGCTCACACACGCTCTCACCTCCTCAGTGATGTTATGACATCATCTAATGACATCATTATCACTCACTCACATTAACATCACTTCCTGTTTGGTCAGACGCCTTCATCACCTCCACGTCCCTCTCGTAGTGACTGACATCTGTCAGGGTTCGGGGGATGAAGGACTTCTTGAAGACCTGAGGTTCAAAGGTAAAGAGCAAAACACACACACCCTTAGTTCTGGGTTCTCCAGGAGAAGAGGTTCTCAGAAGACCTATGGTCACATGGCCTACACTCATACTGGTTTCTAAAGGTAGAGAACATCTGTAGTTCAGGCCTCACCTCCTCGTCCACCTGGTCCTGAGCCGTCCTCTGTTGCTCTGTGCGTTGGACTGCAATGCTCATGGCCTAGACCAATCAGAAAGCAGGATCCAGGTGAGAACCCAACATTGTGACAGTGTCAGAGTGTGAGTTTGAAGTCCTACCTTGTCCAGATACTGGTCCAGGTTCTGCTGAGTGATGGACACGTCAGTGATGAAGTCAAACAGCTCTCTCACTGTCATCACAGCCACTCCCCTCCTCACAAAGAACTCTGGGAAACACAAGGACCTATGACATCACTGTGATGACATCATGCAGTTGGGGCTGATGACCTCCAGAGGCCAGTGTTGGTGTGAGTTGTAGCCTGTACTGTCCATTACTCTGCATGTGCGTGTGTGTGTGTGTGTGTGAAAGACCATTGACGTTGCTGCAGTCTTTCCTGAGGAACTCCAGAGCGCAGGGATGGTCGTGCTCCACAGATTGGGACACGTCGATGATGTAAGCATCTCCGTTGTGATACCTAAGTAAGAACAACAAACACGTCTTCTACCACAAACATTCAGAGAGAACAGGTGTGACATGGGCGGTGGGCGTGATCTCTTACAGCATATTGAACTCGCTAAGGTCAGCGTGGACTAAACGAGCCTCCTGGAACATTCTTCTCATGTTCTGAAGAACCTGAAGGTAAAGTTCACGGGCCTTTGACTCGGACAGTGCTGCATTCTTTAACAGGGGGGCCGGTCTGGTCCATCAGCAGATCCAGAAGATCAACATCAGTAGGTATCAGAATCAGTCCAATTAAAGCTCATCAACAACATGTTGTCAACTCACACGTTGTCAGTTCCTATGAAGCTCATCAGGAGAACGTGGCTCC
>NW_007585124.1:180592-185380 GCF_000523025.1 Cynoglossus semilaevis | reverse complement strand
GAGTCTGACACACACATACACACATCGGATCCACATGTGACATTTACTAAATGGTTCTTCTGGGCAGGCAGACCATTTCTAACCTGATGAGGTTCCTCATCTCCTTCTCAGCCCAGGTTCTGACCATCTTCCTGGGGTTCCCTCTGCAGTAACCATGACGGAATCTGAAAGGTTTCAGGCCGATGGTTGATGACCAACATCTCTAGATACTTCTTTATGAAGTGATTCTTCTTCTGTGGTGGGACCCACCTGAACTCTCCACTGACATACTTGTCCCGGTCTCTGAAGTGCAGGATGGAGGTCTTGTAGATCTTGATGGCTTTGCTATCTCCTGCCTGGGAGCTAGCATGGTAAACATTGGCCTGAAACACAGACAAATAGTTGACTTCCTGTTTCCTGTTGTCAAAACAGTGCTGTGTCAATCAGCGTACAAACCTCTTTCCCAGTACTGATGCAGCCGTTGATCTCACTGATGACGCCTCGACTCAGCAACTTGAACAGGATCATCCGAGTGCGAGGATCAAGGACCTGCAGCGTGGACCTCGATCAGTCGTCACAGTTACATGACAATCAATAATCAATAAGCTACTGTCAATCACCTGCTCCACTGTGGCTCGATCTGATTTGTCCTTCACTCTGTACCTGCGGAGAGCAGGCAAGGACAGTATTGGTGACATCACTGAAGTGACATCACTGACACCAGCCAATGACAGTTTCTATGACTTCTTCTCCTTAAAGTCAGTGTAGATTGATTAGAACTATTATTCTGAACAGTCAGAGGAGCTGAAGAACAAAAATGATCTGATGCGTTTGCTTTGGTCTGTTCTCCTCATCAGAACCATACTGATCACAGCTCATCAATATCTCTGAATGGAACAGGGAAAACTTGGCGATTAGTTTAGGGATTAGTGGGAGGGAGTGAGATGAGGACCAGGCCTAAAGGTGGTGACATCACAGTCAGCTGACATACGTGTCTGCGTCCTTCTGTTTCTCCATGTTTGTGACTTTATTGATGACCACGTGAGCAAAGTCCAGTTTCTCTGTAACAAACCATGAGTAGAAAAAAACAGGAAAACGTTGCAAAGTCCAGTTTCTCTGTAACAAACCGTGAGCAGAAAAAACAGGAAAACGTGAAAAAAGTGAAGAAGAAGTCGTATTGATCAGAGTCAGTGATATTGATCAGAAGAGGGAGTGTCCTCACCCAGGTTGATCTTGTTTTCATACTTTCTGAGAACTTTGTCTGAGGGCGTGGATGACATCATACCTGAGATCTTTTTGGTGGAGTTCTGTCTGTTTGACTGAGAAAGAATGAGAACAGGAGGTGATCAATATATCTGATCAGACTCAGATTTCATCATTCAGATGTTCAATGACCTGACCTGACAGTTGGCTGTGTTATGTATTTTTGTTAGATTTCCTCTTGGTGAAGACCATGCCCACTCATCATCATCATCATCATCATCATCATCATCTTCCTGTTCTTCTTCTTCTTCCTCTTCCTCACTTTCCACATCCTGTTTCAGAGTGACATCACTGATCTGACTCATCAGTGCCACCTCCTCTGATTGGCTTCTACAAGTGATGTCAGACAGAATTCTCAGCCAACCAAACAAGTGCATTAACCCCCCGCCCCCCTCTCTATATATATATACTGTATACACACAAACATAAATACATACATATACACATAAATATTATATACATGCATGTAAATAACAACATTATTTAATTGTTGGAAGGTTTTTCTGAAACCAGGACAAGGTCAGGAAAAACTGGACCAGATTAGACTAGACTACACTACAGTGATCGCCATGTCATGTTATTTTATCGACTGAAACTGAAATAACAGTGACGTCACTTTTATTTGGCTGCGGTTTCATCAACAACAACATCTTTGACCCAGTCTAAGACTGAACTTAGTCCGACATAAGAGACACATCTAACAGGGACACGGTCTGTTCTTGTAGCTCTGGACCAGAGATACCAGGTCTGGTTCTGGTCCTGTAGGATTTATAGGTACCAGGTCTGGACATTAACCTGGGAGGACTGGCAGGAATCTTATCCTGTAGCCGTGAACATGCAGTT
This sequence comes from Cynoglossus semilaevis, assembly GCF_000523025.1. Classification (NCBI taxonomy): domain Eukaryota; kingdom Metazoa; phylum Chordata; class Actinopteri; order Pleuronectiformes; family Cynoglossidae; genus Cynoglossus; species Cynoglossus semilaevis. Next base: position 183,295 of record NW_007585124.1, on the reverse strand, counting down.
ACTAGGTCTGGTTCTAGTACGAAGGACTTAGTGGTACCATGTCTGAATGTGGACCTGAGTCAATTGATCTTGTTTTGTAAATAAAAAGCGCCACGTGCGCGTTTCTAAACTATTTCATTATAGAAACGTCTCCGCTCACCTGTCAATCACTTCCACTTCTTCAGCGTCATCAAACTGTCCGGTCACCACCTGCGTCAGAGACATGACTTCACAAGTCTTTAGAGACGTCTGTGAGTCCGGACAGAATCGGACCTTAATGGACCTTGGCTACGGCGTGTTTAGCTCCACACTTCCGCCTATTACCATGTGACTAGAGCAAGAACAGAGGGACAATACACAACAACCACGCTCACGTCACACACGTGACCAAACTCGCGTAAGAGGCTTAAAGTCATGATTAAAATACGTACGGTTAACTAATGACGTAGTTTGACTTAAAAAATGTACTTCATGCATATATTCGCTGCTGAGAGTGAAGCTTTTATTTGATTAGGTCCTTAGCAAGTGTCTGTTAGCCGTTAGCTCGGTTAAACTGGTGTTCGAACATGTCTGTGGACGTGTGTGAGGCCCCGCACTGTCAGCTCGTGTGTGAAAACTCCAGTTTCTTGGATGAAGAAAACAGTCTCGTATCACTGGTTCAACAGCTTCACTTTAACTACAAGGTAAATGTGTGGAAATGCAACACAAACGGCAACTCTAGCTACTGAGTTAGCAGCGCCTGGTTTTCAAAATAAAAGTTCTGTATATTTAAGAATTTTTTATTAAGCTTAGCGTCTTGTTGTTGAAAACTGACAAAGTGATGTGAGAAATATTGGTGCGAAGTTGATTTTTTTTGATACACTTCCATTTTAATAACAATTAACCTTTGTATTTTTTCCAGCCACCATCTAACAGATGTAGAAATACTTAATTGCCGACCTTTGGTCTTAGGGTGTTTGGGCATAGGTCAAAAGGTCGAAGAGTGCAACAGATAAAAGCTACAACTGCTGTTGTGACAGGAGTTAACATCCAGGAAAATATACAGCCCACAAAGTCGTACATATTGTTGGGAAGTGTCTTGACTTCCTGTCTTACCTTTACAGGTGTCACTGCTGATTCCTGATTGTAGCTCCGCCCCTTCTCACCTGGATTCTGTAATCAACTCCTTCAGCTCATTTGTACTCATCAAAAACATGCCTGTGTCTGAGTTTATAGACAAAGACTTTTTGGAAACAGCTGTATATCCTGGTACGCACGCACGCACACACACACACACATTTATTTAAACAGCATTAATTTCCATTTTTTCTTCTGCTCTCTAACAGGAAGTGTGTGCGCTCTCTCGTACAGGACCAGGATTGGTGAAGACAACTGTGTGGCTCTGATGCCAAATGGTAAAACCTGACTTTACTGACATCCTTGATTCTCATGTTTCATCTTTGATTCTTACTCTTATGTCTGTGCAGGGCGACTCCGTCTGTCTCTGGATAGACACTCGTACCACCTTCTGGGCATTGAGGGAAAAGTGTCCAAATTCAGGTCAAAGGGCAGACACAGTGAGGTTACCCACAGAAGCAAATGACTCAGCATTTTGACAGATGTTTTTCTGTCCTCAGTTGTCTGTCCTTTTGTCTGTTCTCAGTTGTCTGTCCTTTTGTCTGTCCTCAGTCGTGTCGGTGGATTTGACAGACAGCAGCATGGCCCCTGGTGGGCGGGGCTATGACAGACTCCTCAGTGGTCTGACGTGTCGACTTCCTCTCACTTCTGACTTTCTGCTGTCACATCAACAAGGTGACAGTGACGTTGTCATTCAGTTGAAAGCTCTGTGCACTAGTTAGCTACACATAAGCCTTTGCCGTATGTCCTCAGGGGTCCAATCCTGTCTCAAGTCCCTTCTTTCTCGGTACGATTGGTCAGAGCTCAGACCTGAGGTCAGCACCAAGGTTCTGCATCAGCTGACCTGTCCATCTGACCTCGGGTCATGTGATGCTTACAGTGTGATGGACTGGCTGGGAGCTGTAGACGCTGGCATCAGGTGACCAAATAAAAAAAAAAAAAAAAAAAAACAACACTCAAGATATGAGTTGGATAAAACCTGAACAGAACCCTGTGGTTCCAGCAGCAGCAGCATTGGCTCCTCTTCCAGCTTCTTGTCCACCTACACCTGTCCTGGACCCCAGAGGATGGCGACGACAGCCCTCAGCATCTCGGTTAGCGGCTTCCTGCTGCCCCACCACGTCCAAATCCTCATCATGGAAGTCAGGTGACCTTTATGATCTCACTGATCCCAGTTTCCTCTTTGACCCTTCAAAAGGTCATGAGATTTTATCATTTATTTTTCTGTTATTTAAATGTGACATCACTTCCTCCTGAATCCTGTAGGCAGTTCCTAGAGCAGTCTTCCTCGCCCTGGGCTTCGTTGACGGTCCATGGTTTCACAGACAACGTAGTCTCGTGCTGTGAAAACGAACATGGACGTCTACGAGGAGGAGTGAACTTCTACACGCTGCTGATGTCTAAAGGCCATGACTACAAGCTACTGATTGTTACAGGGTCACATGACTCCTGCTCCCCATGATTTTGTTTTGTTTCAGTTTCTGGAAGATTTTTACTTTGAGTGATGAATTAAAAAAGGATCAAAGGTCAACAATTGTCATATGTGATTATTATGATCTGCATGTCAATCTCTCTGATTACATGATTGACAGGCCAAACCTGCACCCT
>NW_007585124.1:167938-180546 GCF_000523025.1 Cynoglossus semilaevis | reverse complement strand
GTGTTGCAGAAACCAGAAAAGGTCAAAGGTCAGTACTCGGTTTACACATCAATGATTTCTAATTCCAAGCTGCTTAGTTTAGCTTAGCATAACGACTGAACACAAAAAAGAAAAGTATGAGCTAACACGAAATGAGGATAAGGAACCTGCCGTCAGGTCAGCTGACAGGATGTAATGGCATTAAACTGCCCTCAGGTCAGCTGAGGACAGTAAGGTTTATAAATATCAAGTGTACAAAAATAGACAGCTTTTTATCAGAATGAATGTGCAGTGACAACTAGTGGTAACAATGGAAATTACAATGCTAACAGATATTGTAGCTCATGATGCTAGCAGTTCCAGTTGTGTTAAGCCAAGTAACCTTAGAAATATTACAAATAAAATGCTTTTGAGTCCCACAGATGAAGCAGGACCTTGATCAGAACTCAGGTTCTAGCAAAGCTCCGTTCCTCTCTGAAGGTGCCTCAAGATGGCGTCGGTTCCCTGCATCGACCCCCAAACTCTCTTCAGTGCCTCACACTCCCGCTCGTTGGCTTGTTCTAGGGCACCTCGACTGGTGTTTCTCATCAGAGCTTTGGATTCGCACAGAACCTGCAGCGGACAGTGCAACCATTTGACCACAACGACCCAAGTCAGCAATGTGTGTGCGTGTAGGTATGTGTGGACATACCAGTGAGTCCACAGTCACCAGCTCCTTGACACGCAGCATCACTTCCTGTGTGAAGGTTCCCGGCCACAGGACCTGAGAGACCAGACCTTTAGAACAGGCCTCCTGAGCCGTCAACTTCCTGCCGCTGAGGAGAAGCTCGTTGGCCTGAGGAGAAGAGACTCGGACAATGAGAAAAACAGAAGTTCAGTAAAACTCAGACAAAGATCAGGGACGGATGTACCGAGGCCATGCCCATGATCTTGGGGAAGGTAAAAGAGGAGCATCCATCAGGTGTTTGGCCAAATGACATGTATGGAGTCTGAAACCATGCCTTCTCATTGGCCCACACAACATCACACAGAGGCAAAAGGGCGGCCCCGAGGCCGAGGGCGGGGCCATTGACCGCCGCTACAATGGGTTTCCTGAACTGGATGAATGTGTTGACGAAGGTTCTGAAAAAGAACATGTGGATCTGAGCACTTCCTGTCACTGAGGTATTCACAGAGATTGTGAGTTGAGTGGGCATCACCTGATGCTTTCAGCCATCTTCATACTTTCCTTCTTCCTGTCCTCTGTTAGTCGTCTGATAAAAGACAAGAAGTCCAGCCCACAGCAGAAAATACCGCCCACAGCAGCCAGCAGCACCAATTTACTGTCATCTGATGCTGCTGTTGCCATAGCGCTCTGGATCTCCTTCATGACCTGAGGACAGAGCACGGAGCACATGGGTTGGGGGAGGAGCCAGGATGGCCTTACCAGAGGGTGCGGTCAGTGTTTGATCGTGTGAATGGTATGTTGAGGGTGTGGCCTCACCTCTGGGTTGAGCGTGTTGTTCTCAGAACTTTTGGTGGACAACAGGATGTGGGTAAATCCGTCCTGTTTCTTCACCACAATGTCACGATATCGGTACGCACTCTCAGTTTGTCTGACACTAAATCGCAGACGTTTGTCAAAAGCAGACCTCTCCTCTAGGCGTCTCTTCCCCGTCACACTTGACATGGAGTTCCCTGTAAGATTGCAATAAGGATCAGGTTCATGATTAGGACCAGGCTGAGGATCGGTACCTTTGGATCTCACCTGTACCAGCCAGGGCCTGCAGGGCAGCTGCTGTTGCAGGAAGGCGTGGCAGAGACGGGACGTTGTGACTCCGTGGTCGGGTTCCCATACGTGCCCGCTCTTCTCCAGGACCTAGTTGGACTCCTGCAGATTTCTCCAGCAGCGCCACCTCTGGTGGAACCTGATGAGCTTCATGAGCACCCGCTTCACTTGGGGACTCCTCCTCTGAGTGCAGACTGCTTTTGAAGGGACTTTTGGGAACCAGAATCTTGATGCCAGTTTTAGATAAGTCCAGGCTGCTGCGTGCTGATGTAGCCGGTGCTGCCATCATTGGGCCGGCGCAGAACCTGCGTTGGGACTGTGGAACACCAATGGCAGGTAGATAAGATGGTACCACCAGGGGCAGGTGAGTCGGACCAACCACAGGGTTTTGATGCTCAGAGTCTTCTGATCCTGGTCCGGGTCCAGTCACGCTGACCTGTGTGTGGGCTGTAAGGGGGGCTGGTGGCCTGAAGAGGGTGCTGTGGTTGGCTCTGCAGTGGAGTCCTGGTGGTCCACGGGTGGATCGTAGTAAAGCACGGTCTTTCTGATTCTTGGCCTGCTGACGGTTAAACTCATGCACATATACCATGCACATAGACAAGTGACTCTCAGGTTCCCAAGTGTCCTCCTCAGAACCATAACCCCGCCAACGGACGAGGTACTCCAGGTTACCTTTTTTATTCCTGCGCTTATCCATAATCCGCTCGACCTACAGAAAGCAGCACACAGCTGGTAATCAGCATTAAAACACACAACACAGCTAATGATAATGAGCACACTGTTAACACTGGTTATTTATTATCTATTATTCAGAGAGTTTCACAAGACTAAAATATACAGCTGACATAAACCACAGGTGGTTTTATTTAACATCTCAAAATATCGTCCAACTGCAGGGACCAGGACTAGAACCAGGACCAGGACCAGGACCACGAGATGTCCAACAAATAAAACATACTGATATAAAACCTGCTTCACCTGCACGGAGCTACACGATGCTTCAGTTGACATTCTGCTAAAGTACAGCTAAGAACGATAGCATGGCTAACACACAACACACCACTAACTAATCAAGCTGGTATAAAACTCAAATTATCACAAGTTATTGACGGTAGCAGCAGAACTATGACCAAAGCTTTACCAACGTAGCCAACTCCCGAAACAGAGCGTTTAAGCGTCGTTAAAACTTTTAACACTTGGCTGAAAAAGTAAACTAGTGTCAAATTATCAGTTAACTTACATTTTGACATTTGGCTAAAACGACTCTAGTTGACAATTAAAATGAACTCTTATCTGGTCTGATTCTATACCACTTGCAATACTGAAATTGAAGAAAACTTAAGTATAGCATAACTACTATAGTGTTAGCTTTAGCCTGCCTTACCTCGTACAAGTCCTCAGTCGCCATGGAGACGGTGTGCTCCTACAAGCAGGGAAGATGTGCAGGTGGAGGTGAGCAGCATGAGAAAAAAATGCGCTGGTCCGTATGTTCGATAACGTCTGTTACCGTTGAGTTTTAAACGACACTTAACTCAAACCGTTAGCCTTTAGCACAACAGCGGCTGACTGGAACTTCCTGACTCTGTCACTTTCAGAATAAAAGCTGGTCCGCTATAGTAGGTGGAGACAGTCAGCTCCATTATAGGGTTTTAAACATTAAAGAATGCAACTGCGTGTGCTCGGTTTGTATCACTGACCACTGAAAAATACATTTGAAACGTGAAATTAGAAAATCAACACTCAGACCATCAACACAAAAATGCAGATTTATTTATGTTACTTTACTGTGAGAGTGATGTGATAGACTGGAGTTAATGTGGATTAGAGGCATACTCGAGAGTCTGAATAAGAGTGTTATTCAGAGAAGAAGAAGAAGGAGCACAGGCTGTCTAAGGTCACGTGACCTATTCTCTTCAGTCTGACTTCTTGTTCATCAGTTTCTTTCGCTCTGTGACATCGTCGCCCTCATAAGGGAGAGAGCGGCGGGCCTTACAGCACAGGAAGTAGAGAACGGCCATAATGATAGACAGGATGGAGACAAGGAAGCAACCAAGCAACGGACCATGAGGGAACAACAGCTGAAGAGGAAGAGGTCAAGGGTCAAACATCTTACAACAGAGTCGTGTGTGGAAATACAAGGAAAAAACTTACCGTTAATGTAACGTTAACTTCATAAACGAGGCGTCTGATTCGCTGGAAAACGCTGTTTCCTCCCTGAGACTGAAATAAACAATAAACAGAAAACAATCAACAGACAAACAATGAACAAAAATAACAACCAATCAACAGACAAACCAACAGACGATCAGTGTCTGATGAACTCACTTGGACACTTCCATTGATAATGCCCTCCAAAAAGCCAACCAACTGAAGCTCCGCCTCCACAGGCGTATCAGGGAGGAAGTAGCCATCATTGGTCAGATTGACCACCACAAAGGATGGAATAATGACATCACTGGTGACATCACAACAAAAGGGTCTGGGATTAAGCCTCCATGTCATGTCATACAAGGAGTTGTTGTGATGACATCATTGCTTACCTCATCATTAACCCTTTGATATAATCCATTTGATTCATGTAACCAAAGTAGAAGATTCTAGAACAGATTCAAAAATAGTCCATGTATTGTCTGTACTCCATTACTGTGTGTATTTGTAGAGTAAGTCTTGTTTTACATTATGAATAATTAGTTAAATCAAAATAGATAAATGTTAAAAACCTCTTGTAAAGGTGTCGTCGCTCCGTAGCCACTCTCTCCAGCAGACATTTAAACCTGCACAGAAAATCAAGGGTCACATGATGAGGCTGATGATGTCACATGCCAGTTTGTCAATGTGTTTTCGTACCGTTCACTCTCTCTCTGATTCCTGCCTCTCTCAGCCACCAGTGCTAACACCACCAGCTTACCTGAGAGAAATAAGGTGGAGTTAGTGCAGCTTTCGGTACATGTTTGATGACATCACTGTGATGTCATTACCTGAGTCCCCCATGGCATAGAGTGTGAAGCTGTCAATGTGAGCAAACAAGGGGAATCGCTCCTTGTTAACCCACCTCCTCAGGTCTCCGCCCACTTCCTCTGCTGACAGGAAATGCATCATAAAAATATTTTTTACAGTATTGTCAGTTATTATTTTGTTTTTTTCCAGTAAAGGCTTTCCTCTTCTTGTTTTTTAACACAGACAACACTGTGACCACTGTTCTTTTTGAAGTTCTACCTGACATTATACATTTAATTTTCTCTTTTAAATTTTTGCAGTGAAAGACATTTCATAGCAGTGTTTTGACACAACAGTGTTTGAAAAGGTGCTCTCTCACCTGAATAGGCCTCGTATGTCCCGTCTTTAAACAGCACCACTGTTGGTAAAGACGATAGAGACACGTCCTGTAGAAGGATAGAGACGTGAGGACAGAGTGTATGAGAGTGGTCTCATAGTGAAAAACATTGATTTAACTTGAGTCTGTGATAAAGATATGAACAGACTGATGTTTGACCTCTGACCTTAGGAAGAACATCTTTGATAGCAGAGAAGAAGTGTGTGTGGACAATCATCTCCTCGGCAACAGATGTGAAGTTTCCCTGGGAACAGGTCAAAAGTCACAGTGTTTAAGTGTGTGTTGCTGAGGGTCTTTGTGTATGTAAGTGTGTGTATGTGTGTGGGGGGGGTGAGAGATAAAGGGGTGTTACCCTTAGCTCTGATGTGGTTCCAACATAAACAAACATGACCTGGTGTCGTTCTCTGCTGAGTTGAAATATCTGTGGAGTAAGGAGAGAACGCACAGTCGGTCTGACACACACACACACAAACACAAAGTGTTATAGACACAGACATTGTACAAAGCATTACAAACACACTGATGCACACACTCACCCTGACACTCTCAGGGTCCAGGTCATGATTCCATCTCGGGTTTTTGCTCCAGAATAATTATATTTCATGTTTTTTTTCCACCTGAAAAAAACCCAGACTTTTACTGATTCCTCTACCGTAGGCTGTGAGGGTCAGAGGTCAACACCTGATCCTAACCATACTGAGAACTTACATTATGATGGCTGGATAACCTCTAACCCGGAACTCTCTGGACAATGCTGGAATAAAAAACACTGACCTTTAAACTCTCTGTGAACCTGTCACTAACCAAACAACCAACCATAACTGGGTCAGAGATCCTGTATATGTTGTCAAGGTAACATGAGGCGGGACTAACCTGTGTTGACGGTGGCATCTGATTGGCCAACATTAACAGGGGAACCCAGGCTCTTGAGTTCTGATGCCACCTGACGCCAAATTGGGTCCAGCTGTTTACAAAGTGAACACCAGGGGGCGTAGAACTGCAAACAGAAAAGAGATGATGAGTCATGTCAGCCTTCAAGGGCCGGTCACGTGACCTTCTGATGAGCGACAAACATACCTGGATGATCCAGACGTCATCACTTCTCCTCGTCAGTAGGAAACTGAAAATAAAAAAAGTCAAACTCAGAAACAAACAGCTAAAAAGAACCGATAAGGGGTGGGGCAATGCTGAGGGAACGGCGGTGGGTGGTGGTGGTGGGGGGGTGTTCACAAGTCACAGAGACAACAAGTTTACTTACGAGTCATTAAGTTCGTCCACAACAGCAGAACAGCCGAACAGCAGAGCTGGGAAACAAACAGCACAGACATGTCATCAATGCTATGAGTCCGCCCGCTACGACACTGTGGCACCGCCCCATCAGAGGGCGCTAACAGCAAAACAACTTCATAACCTGCAGCTAACACAGCTGGCTTCAAAGTGGATAAGATGGGGGGCATTTTTTTCTCCAGGTTTCTACAGTTTCCTGGTACAGTACATCAAGCAGTGGTGGCTTAGTGGTTAAAGAAGTAGACTTGGGTCTGGAAGGCTTCAAGTTTGAGTGCCAAGTTACCACTGAGGTGCTCTGAGCATGGCACGGTCCCCACACACTGCTCCAATTAAAGCTGCCCCCTGCTGGCTGTGGTGATGGGTTAAAGTGTGTGCAGTGGTGCTGTATCACAATGACAAGAAGTTGAAAAAAAAAGAGTACAGTACAGTCAAACAGCTAAAAAGAGCGGATAAGGGGTAGGGCAAGGCTGAGGGAGCGGCGGTGGGTGGTGGTGGTGGGGGGGTGTTCACAAGTCACAGAGACAACAAGTTTACTTACGAGTCATTAAGTTCGTCCACAACAGCAGAACAGCCGAACAGCAGAGCTGGGAAACAAACAGCACAGACATGTCATCAATGCTATGAGTCCGCCCGCTACGACACTGTGGCACCGCCCCATCAGAGGGCGCTAACAGCAAAACAACTTCATAACCTGCAGCTAACACAGCTGGCTTCAAAGTGGATAAGATGGGGGGCATTTTTTTCTCCAGGTTTCTACAGTTTCCTGGTACAGTACATCAAGCAGTGGTGGCTTAGTGGTTAAAGAAGTAGACTTGGGTCTGGAAGGCTTCAAGTTTGAGTGCCAAGTTACCACTGAGGTGCTCTGAGCATGGCACGGTCCCCACACACTGCTCCAATTAAAGCTGCCCCCTGCTGGCTGTGGTGATGGGTTAAAGTGTGTGCAGTGGTGCTGTATCACAATGACAAGAAGTTGAAAAAAAAGAGTACAGTACAGTACAGCAAAGTACAGTACAGCAAAGTACAGTACAGTACTGTACAGCAAAGTACAGTACAGTACAGCAAAGTACAGTACAGTAAAGTACAGCAAAGTACAGTACAGCAAAGTACAGTACAGCAAAGTACAGTACAGTACTGTACAGCAAAGTACAGTACAGTACAGCAAAGTACAGTACAGTACCGTACAGCCAAGTATAGTACAGTACAGCAAAGTATAGTACAGTACAGCAAAGTACAGTACAGTAAAGTACAGCAAAGTACAGTACAGCAAAGTACAGTACAGTAAAGTACAGCAAAGTACAGTACAGCAAAGTACAGTACAGTACAACATGCATCTTTGGGTTTATGTTCATTCACACTTAATGTTGTTGGATTTTCTATGCTACCTGTCCAGGTGTAACGAGGTGAACGTTTGATCCTGTCGTATGATCATGTGGGTAAAAATGAAAGCATGGACGTACCTGAAAAGAGAAGCAGAAACCTGTTGTTCAGCATCATGTCCAACACTGACCAGATTAACAGCAGGGCTAATCTGACAGTGCTAATCTGAGATTAACAGGAGGAGAGAGGGAGAGAAAGAGGAAAGGAATAGGGGGATGCGAGGGGAGGATCTTGAAAAATGGAAGGGAGGAAGTAGCAACAAAAATTTCTTATCTGAGTTTGCCTAACATGCGCTATGCTAACACATATCGTAGAAAAACTAACCTTTCTGTCAGAAACGAGAGAGGCAACAGTTTTGAATAAATAGTTTATTTTTTTAAACTATAGAAAACATTGGTTGTTACTGCTGATGTCACTGAGCTGTGCAGTTATCAGAGCTGTGATGATGTCACTGAGCCGTCATGATGATGTCGTTGACGGTGTCTGATGAGCAGCTGAGGGTCAGGACTGCAATACCCACATTGACCACAGGGGAAACGCTCACCTGAGTGATGGCGACGGACATGAAGTTCAAGACTCTTCTTCTGGATGCTGTTAATTAAAAACAATTACTTTAGAGTGAAGTGTGTGTGAGTGTGTGAGTGTGTGAGCGTGTGTGTGTTACCTGCTGTATTGGCATTGTTCACATCTGTGTGGTTTTTCTTGATTGTGCATCCTCTGGTGTCTGATTAGAGAACTGCGGTCGATTGAGGCGTAGGAGCAGAGAGTGCACGTGTGTGGTTTCTCACCTGCATACATGACATGAACGCGCACACACACACACACACACACACACACACACACACACACACACACACACTTACTTGTTCTGTTCCCTGACCTGTATCTTAGAACAGTTTGTCTTTAGTAGAACCCTGAGCAGAACCTGCTTCTATTGTGTCTTTTTCAGCTTCTTGTTCACTAAAGTCAGCAGGTGTAGTTTACAGCGCCCCTTACTGGCACGGTTCCAGGCTGAGCTGTGATCTGACCCCTGTGTGATGTTTGTGTGTGTCACAGTGAGCGTTACCTGTGTGTGTCCTCAGGTGCTGCTGCAGCGACCCCTTCAGTCTGCTACTGTAACTACAGTGTGAACAAGAAAACACTTTCTCTCCACCGTGGACGCCCATGTGACGCCGCAGGGTCAGCGGACTGGAGAAGCCCCTGTAAAGGACACGGAGAGGGGTCAGCTGACCTGTGCCAGGCTGCAGACATAAAAGGATTGTGGGTAATCACCTGTGACACAGTGAGCAGCACAGAGAAGTTTGCTGCGCCCCCACATCCTCCACCAGCTTTTGTTTCTTCTCCCTGCTCCTCTGAGTTTGGCTGACTCTCATGCTGGGGTGTGATTGGCCAACAACTCTGAGGCTGCTCTCTGGTTGGTCAGCAGCTGTTGGTTGTTGGTTACTGAGTGAAAAGACATCCTGACCTTCAGTGATTTGCACCTCTGAACTCTTGAAGCCTGGCTCCTTCCTCCTCTTTTGCCTTCTCCTCCTGCAGTGACTCCTCCAGTGAGGTAGTAGCTCCGCCCAGCTGTGAGTAGTCCAGCTGCACTGGACGCAGCAGAAGCCGCCATCAGCTGCGTGTGACCTAACATGAACGTCCAGCAGACGGCGTGACGTCAGGGTTGTGGGACATAGAAAACACGGCAACCTAAGTCTCCCTGAGGGCGGGGCTTCTGTTTCTCCATCACCAGAGTGGCACCTTTGCTGTGACAAGAGCCCAGACTGTGGAGGTTGGAAGGGTGTGGTTCTGATGGAGGTGGATGACCGGACCGGGGGAGCAGGCCTGGTCGTGGTAATGCGACACAGTCCCAGAGTCATGAGGTGGGCGGACTGAGCCCTCTGCTCCTGCTCTGAAGGAGAGTGTGCAGAGAAATCCACTGATGGTTCTTTCATGCGGAATATGGACTCGTCCTCCTCAAACAGCGTTCCGACCACACAGTTGTCCCCCGTCTCCACACTGATGTCACAGGGGGGAGGGCTCATGTTGTCAAGCATGTTGTACAAAAGAAAGTCCTCATCCTCATCGCACACTTTTGCCTCTGCAGTCAGACCCAGCCGATAAGGTGACGACCCCTCGTCCGCACACTCCGCCCTGCCATCCTCCTCAGCTACACCCACAAAGGCCAGAGTGGAGGCTCGGTGTCTGAGCAGCAGGTGACTTCTGATGACACTCCTGACTCCACAGGTAAACTGACAGAGTTTACAGCGGAACAGTTCCACCAAAAAACATTCCACCAGTGGCCCCGCCCCTTCCATGAGGCCATCTGCCTCCTCACAGAACAGACTGGAACTCACAGTCCCGCCCTCCAGCTGCAGGGTAACTGGGTTGATGTCACGGTAACGCTCCTTCACAGATGACATCAGTCTTCTGATTGGACACTGCTACTGGTAATAAAAGAAAAAGACAAAACACCCACATTTTTCAACAACAGTTTTTTGTACTTCACACATATTTTAACAGACATTTTTACAAGGGTAGTTTTAATGCACAGCGTATTAAAACTGACTTTAGGAATGATCTAATTTGAGATTATCACATTAAAAACTACACTGACCTTTTATATTCACTTTAGTTACCTTTAAAATCTAAAAGCTGTCAAGTTACCACTGAGGTGCAGGTTGGCACCGTCCCAACACCACTGCTACCTTGCCGCTTGCTTATTTTGGTGATGGGTAAAATGCAGAGGTCACATTTTGTTGTGTGTGCACATGTCACAATAACAAGTACAAAAGTGTAATTCAGTTTCACGCTAACCCCAGGGTCACCTCCTGGTGGCGGTTGGTACCTTCCAGTGGACTCACCACCTGCAGGAAGGTTCAGGGGTGGTTGGTACGGTGCAGTGTGATCTGTGTGGCGGTCGTGGAGACTGCTACCCCCGCGACCCGGTAACGGATATGCGAATGAAAATAAATAAATGGATGGATGGATAGTTACCTTTGGTAAAAGCGTCACTGGAACGGTTTCCTAGAGACGTTTGCTGGAGGTGGAACTTTACAAAAAACTCCACACGAAGACTTTATCTGCAATAAGAGGAACATTCAAAACAGAAATCCATTTTTTTTTATTCACACCGTCTTTGTTCTGTCACTTCTGTTACTCATATTTTTTGTATATACAAATACTTACCTGTTTTTACATTTGCTCTTACAAATGCAGCGTGTCTTCTTGAATAAGAACTGTATTTAAAACAGATAACAGAGCTAATGGCTAACGATGAGAACAGCGAGCGTCCACCAGCAGAACAAACACCGAACCTGCTCACAAGTCCGAATGTTGTCGTAGTCTGACCTTTTCTGTAGGTTTACCATGATGGTAAAATAAAATTAATATAAAAACAAAGTTAAATACTCATTTAAAATTCCGACGGATAACGCTGCTGTCCATTTCCGCTACTTGTGCCGTCACTTCCGGGGCTAATGTAAACGTATGAGGGAAGACAAAAGACACAGGGATATAACAATGGTCAATATTAAGAAAATGCGCAGGGAGGCGCACAATGTCTGTTTACCTTGAATCACAGCGAGTTTCTTTTATAAAGAGTTTATAGTTTATCGTCTTTAAGACTTTTCAAACGTTTTAAATCTTTTTAAATCCTTTATACCGGAGGTCAAATGGGGGAGTGAGGGGTTGAATTCTGTTTTTGTATATAAAGTAAACATAAAATAACACTGACACAGAGTTAGTCTTTGATGTGTCATAAAATGATGTCCCGACGAAGAACTGACGTTGCCTCCTCAGTCGTCTGTGCATCGTCGTCACTGAATGTGATATTGTTCTAAAATAAAAATGTTATTTTTCTAATCTCTTGAAGGGAATTGAGATTATTATTTTATGATGTTCTCAAACTAATAAAATGTGTTGACTCATACATGGGTTTCATTGTTATCGTGAGGTAGATTCCCACCTCTAGTCCCTGTTACTGATGTAGACTAGTAACCATGTCGGTAACCATGGTAACGAAGCACCTGATGAGGAAACTGATCACGTGACCAGGATGTTTTTCTTTTGCGTTTCTGACACAACAGGAAATATAACGTCAGTTAACCAGGAAACGTAGTTAACTCTAACAGTGGTTTTGGTGTCGTACAAACACAGCCGTATATCCCATAATACTAACCTCTGTCTCTCCAGTCCTGACTGATAATCTAACCCTAACCCAGAGTCTAATCCCAGACCAAATAACAAGACAATAACCCTCACCTCTGTAAAAATGGAACATTTTCTTCTTCCCCAGAAAACATGTGCTTAGACGCCCCACCCCAACCCTCCCCCACACCCTCACCCCAACTTCTGCTATCACTTGTCACTGAACATGGTCTGTGGTTTAACAGACTGACATCCAGCCGATTAGTTCGACTTGTAACTCGGTGAGAAACAGACTCTCTGAAGGTCAGTGGTCGACTCCAACACATGAAATCCATGGGTGACATCATCAACACGACATCATTCACCACCACGGTAATCAACCATTTAATTTGAGTTGTGATTCAAACATGTGACTGTGGAGACGTTGTGAACATGTTCAGATGTTGGTGAAGAGAGTCCAGGCACAGAGGTTCTGATAAGTGACGAGATGAGACGAGGACAGATGTCCTGGACGTCTTTAGGGTGAAAGGATCTTTGTAGTGAAACCTGTTGCTCTTCCCTCAGGACCCGTCCTTCACCACGGAGGACGACTATGGAGACCTGGAGGACCTGCTGTGCGACCGCAGCTCGGTCCGAGAATTCAGGGCTCGTTATGAGCCGCCGCTATTCTGGATCATCACGCTGTTGGGTGGAGTGGGAAACCTGACTGTGGTGTGGATCTACCTGAACTTTCGT
>NW_007585124.1:166635-167914 GCF_000523025.1 Cynoglossus semilaevis | reverse complement strand
ACCTGGCTGTTGCCGACTTGCTCTTCCTGGTCACGCTGCCCTTGTGGGCAGCAGAAGCACTGCAAAGCTGGAACTTCGGCCCAACGCTCTGCAAGATGGTCTCTGCCCTCTACAAGGTGAACTTGTTCAGCAGCACACTGCTGCTCACCTGCATCAGTGTGGACCGCTACGTAGTCATCGTCCAGACCACCAAAGCCCAGAACTCGCAGTCAGAGCGCCGGCGCTGGAGTGGTGCGGTGTGTGTCGGGGTTTGGCTTCTCGCTTTGGTGTTGGCCACACCTGAACTGGTCTTCTCCAGCACTGCTGCGGTGGACTCACACCAGTACTGCAGGATGGTCTTTCCATCTCATGTGGGAAACCGAACCAAGACTCTGGTGCTGTCCTTGCAGGTGATGATGGGCTTCTGCATCCCCGTGGTCATCATGGGCTTCTGCTACAGTGTCATCGTGGCCAGACTGCTCGGCACCAGAAACTTCCAGAAACATAAGGCCATCCGTGTCATCCTGGTGGTGGTGTTGGTGTTCGTAATGTCACAGCTGCCACACAACAGCGTGCTGATTATAAAGGCGGCACAGGCGTCCAACGCCACAATGACCAACTGCGAGGAGATGAAGCGATTCGACGTCGTGGACCAGGTGTTAAAAAGTGTGGCTTACACCCACGCCTGCCTGAACCCTTTCCTCTATGCCTTTGTGGGCGTACGTTTCCGCCGTGATGTGCTGATGTTGTTGCTGCGCTGCTGCCGCCGCCCCCTGCTGGTACCACAGAGTAAGAACAGCAGGATTCCACTGAGCTCCACCAGAGTGTCTGTCATGTCTGACAGTGACACCTCCCAGGCCATGTCCCTCTGAGGACACATTGTAGTGATTGGACTTTGAAGTCACGTGTGTGCTGCTCAAAGGTAACCAGCTGCTGCTAACACGCTGTTGCTTGTGTTTTTGTGCTAACTGCTGCTAATTAAATGCTAAGAAATGTTTAACAAATGCTTTCCTATTGAACACGTGGACAGCAGGTGGCAGTATCCCGGCTCTGCCCTTAATGGTGGGGGGGCTGGTTAACAAGGGGGACATTATCCCTCCTCACCCCTCCTCAAATCACTTACTGCATGTAGAACCTGTGAATGTGACAAACAGGAAGTACCTCTTCACACTTCCCCTTTTATGTTTGCAAACATTTGACTTTTCCTGTACAAAAATATTGTTCTGAATGTTTTATTATGTAAAAACATATATTCAGCTGTGAATGTAATAAACACTCCTCACCCCCCCGACAAACATGT
>NW_007585124.1:163685-166514 GCF_000523025.1 Cynoglossus semilaevis | reverse complement strand
CGGCTGAATTGATGAGGTCCACCACCCGCTGCGCACCCCTCCACCACACGGCACAAAGCAGGCTCTATTTCCAGAGGCGCCACCTTTCCTCATAATATATATGTGGGTGTGTCTCCTGAAGCCACGCCCCTTCTTTCTGTCCATAAATTCAGCCTCTGCTTCACCCCCGCTCTCAGCAGTCATGCCTCTTTCTCGCCGCTGCTCGTCGTTCTCAAGACAAACATCCCATGAACTTCCAGTCTCATCCTTTGGGGGGCGAAGTATCATTGCCCCCCACAGTGTACCCTTAGGCTATGGCTCCCTTGTGAAAATGGGACACAGTCCAGGTACACGGATGTGTCGGCGTGCTCTTGGTATCAGCAGCGTCTTTCTGCAAGGAACGCGCAGTAGCGCCACCCTGGTTGTTGACAAGAACCGCAACTGGGACAGAGGACAGGGACTGGAGCGATGTCTGAAGGAATATCGGGAAAAGGTGAGGACGCTGGAGAACCTAAACCATGAAGTCCAACATGAAATAAGACTGAGACTGGATAAGAAGATGGACAGCGCCAACTATTGGACGAACCTTAAGAAAGAATGGGAGGATGTCTACAGACAGGTGAGACAATATCTCCGAATAGGTAAGACAAGTTGGATGGACAGATGAGGCAAAAACTGGCCAATAAATCAGGAAGCAGCGCCAACTACTGGACACACCTGATTTTGGAGTTGGGTTTTCGAGGGGCTCTTTTTTTTTTTTAAGAATCCTCCTAGGTAACGCTTTTTTGAGGCAAATCATTAGCAGAGTGTAAATCTTTGGACAACAGTAGCACTGGTATTATTTTCCAGAAGGATGGTGTCCAGGACTCCTTCACTTTTTTTTAACATTTTCCATTTGACTGGAAAATTGACCAATCTTTTTCCAGGTTTTCCAGCGTGCATGGGAACACTGATTAGCCTACCTACTCTAATGAGGCTAACAGTGAGCTAACCACTCAAAAGAGGCTAACAGTAAGCTACCTACTCTGATGAGGCTAACAGTGAGCTAACCACTCCAAAGAGGCTAACAGTAAGATAACGGCTCTGATGAAGCTAACTCACTACAGGTGATTGACGGAATGCTTGACAATGCTCGTCTGACACTGAAGACGGAGAACATTCATGCCAATGCTGAGGACATCAGACAGAGGTCAGAGGTCACCATCTCTCTTACACACACACTCGCACACACGCACAGCGGTGAGTCATGTTCCTCTGTAACAGGTTGGACAGAGAACAGTCAAACAGGAAGTTGCTGCAGGATGAGCTTGATGCACTTCACAGAGTAAATGACCAAGCCAACCTGGCGAGGGCGGAGCTAGAACAGCAGCTGGAGAGGCTTAGGGCGGAGCTTCAAGAGCTGCAGCAAATCCACCAGCAGGCGAGTGAACGTATCACAAGAGAAGTTACTTCCTGTCTGTTGCACTCAGACTGTGTCAGAACATTTCTTATTGATGGTGACAATTCAATTCTTCTTCTGGTCAGGATGCCAGCGCCCTCTACAGTCAGGTGTGGGGCCCACAGGTGGAACAACATGCTGATCTAGTCCATCAGGGTCTGGACCAGTTCCTAAAGAAGATTCAGGAGGGGTGGGAGGAGCTGACACAGACGAACAGGGAGTTGTCACAGGCGAGGGAGTGTGTGTGTGTGTGTGTGCCTGCGTCGTCTTCACGCCGCTGTTGCTGACATGAATGTGTGTACCTGCAGGAGCAGCAAAGTTATACAGGCAGTTCAGAGGAGAAGCAGGTGGAGGCGCTCAAGTGCCAGGGTCGGCAGTTCAGTGGTGAGATCCAGAGTCTAGAGGTGGAGCTGGAGTCCATCAGAACACTGGTGAGCTGTGACATCTTCATCATCGTCGTCATCGTTGGTGTGGCCGTCAGCCTTAGATCCACCCCTGACCTAAGGAGCTGCTTCCATTCTCTACTTCCAGAAACGTGGCCTGGAAAACTCGCTGGCCGATGCCTGTCGTTGGCAGAACATGGAGCTGCAGAACCTGGGCTCGGTGCTGACCCGACTGGACGCCGAGCTGAACGACGTGCGGGCAGAAATAGAGCAGCAACGTCGACATCACTATAGTCTGCTGAAGGACCAGAAGGGATTGGAGCAGGAGATCACAGAGTACCAGCAGATTCTAGACCTGGAGGATCACACCGTCCAACAGGAGGCACTGTAAGCAAGGAACAGACTGACACAGGTAATTGTCAATAATGTTTACATCACTGAGGGTGTCAACTGTTGCTCATGTTCTCATTTATCAACCTGTGCAGGTTTGTGGGCGGGGCCTCTGGACCTCGTGGTGTCTCCCAACTCCAGGACTGAGATGATCACATGACCAGGAATGACATCATCCATAAACAACACACTGCTGCCAACAATTTAACAACCAATAAATGATTACGTCTATTTGTATCTTCACTCATTTTTCACCGACGACATCATCATGACATCACCTAACAAAAACCCCAAAAAGCAGCAAAACCTAAAGGTTGTTGCGAATCTGAAGTCTTTATTTTAAAATAAATAAAAGGTAAGGGGAATAACACGTCGTCACAGCAGATACAGTTACACTTTCTGACATCACTTCCTGTTTTCCACTGTCTCATGATGGCAGCAGAATCGAGAAACTAAGAAACCTTCTTACACAGTTCAAGTGTAGAGTCCAGAGAACTGTGGCTCAGGAAGTGAAGTCACTGATCAAGCCCCGCCCACTCCTTTGAGGCCCTTTTGCAGTGCCACGACCTGACACAGCACTCCCGGTGGTGCTGTGAGGTCATCCTGAGTGTTCCTGGGTAATAACATTAAAACAGTTCC
>NW_007585124.1:162748-163613 GCF_000523025.1 Cynoglossus semilaevis | reverse complement strand
AGCTCTGTGTGAGGGGGCGTGGCTGTTCCAGTCGTATAGAGAAAGAAAATACAACAAAGGTCAGCCCACATCATAACCTAGTAGTTTGACTTTAGCGATGACCTTTGACCTCAACTCCTTTGGCCTGAAGATCAGGTTTAAACCCTGAGTCAGACCGTAGTACCGATGCGAAGCAGAGGCTCTGTCCGCTGCCTGCATTTACAATAACAAACGGCTGCTCTGATTGGTCAGCTTAGGCAGGCTGCAAAGGAACGCAGCCCACACCCACCCCGCCCTCATGGCAGCCCATAGGCTTCATAAAGGTCCAGCGATCAGTGTCGGGGTTGAACATCTCTACGGAGCTGAGGTTGGACTGTCCGTCGTAGCCACCCACAGCGTACAGACGCCCTGAAGTGCTCACCAGTGACACCCGGCTGCGCCGTGTGTTCATGGCCACCAGGAGGCTCCACTGCCCAGAAGCAGAGCTGAACACCTCCGCGCTACTCAGGAACCCCGAGCCATCATAACCTCCCACCACGTACATGTGACTCCCCAAAGGTGCTGCACCGTGGCGACATCGCTTGTTCAACATGGCCGCCTGCACTGTGTGCCAGCGGTCCGTGTGGTGGTTGTAGTACTCCACCTGTAGGTGAGCGGGGGCGGTGATTAGAACTAATACAACTGAACCAAGGACCAAAAAGTCATCGGTATGACATCATCACACTCACCGTGTTGAAGATCTGTAAACCGTCATGTCCACCTGACACAAAAATTCGACCGTCAAACAGCGTCACGCCGGCTGCACTCCGACTAGCACCCATCTCTGACACCACTGTCCATCTGTAAAAAAAAAAAAAAAAAAAAAAAAACAAGACGTGAGGGGACG
>NW_007585124.1:150291-162680 GCF_000523025.1 Cynoglossus semilaevis | reverse complement strand
TCCCGCCTCCCACAAACACCCACGCTTGTCCCCCATTGCCATATTTAAAAAAAAAAAAAAAAAAAAGAAAAAACACGATGTGATGGCACGATGTCGCCACATGTCCAACTTCGACATAATGACGCCATCATCAGTGACATCACCGTCAAGGCATCATCGTTAAACATTATCATCAACCACGATGGTGTTGTCATGGCGAGGGACATCGCTGTGACTTCCCTGTTTGTGTCACAAAATGGAGATGATGTAACGATGATGTCATGACAACAATAATGTCTTGCTGTGAATGGTGTTAACGTGAATGATAGCGTGATGACTAATTCACGGTGACATCAGGTCACATGTTGATGACCTAACAGGTGATGCGTCACTTTGATGACATCACTGCAGTGTCACTCACCGGTCGTTCTCCGGACTGTAACACTCCACGGAGTTTAAGGAGGATTTTCCATCGTAGCCTCCGCACACGTAGATTTGTCCGTCAACAACCACCGTTCCCATGGCACTGTGGATGACATCATCACTCGGACCCATTCTGACCTTATCAGTCATCAGTGACATTAGAATCAGCAGTGATCAAAGGTCAAGTACCGATCAACGCTCACTGGCTCATCACTGTCAGTATTGATTTGGGATGCACTGAATTTTCTTCTACTGAAAATCTGCAGTCGGGGGGAGACGGAGAAGCTGACAGCAGTGTTCAAGATGAGGGGCGGGGACCCTGGTTGTCTGATCTGTTCTGTGAGATCCTGACAGAGAGTTCCTCTAATAATCAGACTGTTATTAGACTGTTCTGTTCTGACTTTCTGATTTCTCTGCTCCACATTTGACAATCATTCATTTATCATTGATTTATTATGAAGTGAATCAATCATTGATCCTTGATTTTACTGAGCATCAGTCACATGGCACTAATCACTGACTTGGTTTTCTCATTTTCTGTTTTCATTTTCGGCCAAGAATTTTTATTTCAGTGCATCACCATTATTGATTATCACTATTGATCAACAACTACAGATCAAAGGTCATCGGTTTGTTTCAGTTTGGGTCAGTGCTGATTCTTACCTGCGCTGGCTGTTCATACTGGAAACTTTGGTCCACGTGTCTGTCTCTGGGTTGTACACCTCTACTGTCCTCAGCCGTGATTGGCCATCGTATCCACCAATGGCATACAGCAGTCCATTAACTACAGCCACACCCACTCTGCTGCGAGCTGTCCTCATCGGCTGACAGCGTTCCCAAATGTTTCCGATGGGATCAAAAACCTCAACGACGTTCAGCGAGTCACCTGAAAAAAATGGTGAGAATGCAAGACTTTGATGTCGTACTTGAAGCTGTCAAAGGTGGTAGGTGTAGTTACAGTTGTACCTGAGCTGTTCAGCCCTCCCACTGCGTAGATGAGTCCGGTGATGGATGTGCAGCAGCGCTGGCGAGTTTTGAAGTCTGCGAGTCGAGGGCGGCGCTCTGGCATCAGGTGGAAGTCTTTGGCCTCGTCCACCAGGTCTCTGAGAGGTTCAGACCAACCAATCAATATCATTGACAACATTGTGACGTCACACCGAAGCCACACCCACGGGCGCTCACCTGCATCTGTGGCAGCAGCGTACAAGTTCGTCCTGCTGCACTCGGTCAGAGAGGAACTGAGGTCGACAGAGAGGAAGGCGAATCTTCGACAGTAACTCCGGAAGCAACAACTCTCGCCGTTTGCGATCGTGATAGACCCAGGCCAGCACCGCCTCAAAAACCTGAGCAGGTGACACCATTAGACCCCACCCCCAGGACAGCTGGATTACACTCTTCCAGAGCTCAGTCTCACCTGCTCCTCTGTCTCCACGTTGAGTTGGTCACAACCGACCAGCTCCAGAACTTCCTCAGCCCTCAAACCCAAAAACTCCTCCGACACAGAAACGTCCACAAAGTGCTGATGCAGGAAGCTGCTCGCCGAGTCGTAGAGTGTTGTACACATCATGGTCTCCGCAAACTGTCGTACGCCAAGGCAGTTTTTGGGATGTAACCTGAACACAGATAGTGGTTCAAGGACAAGCCCCATGTCAGCTAACTGTGAAAGGGTGTAGAACCAATGCTCACCTCTCCTGCAGGAAGGAACAGCAGGCGTCCTTCACATTCTGCAGCTGAAGAAAACTGGAACCGATGAGCAGGGACTGAACATTTTGTTGGTCGATGGCCACGTGTCCACTGTAGGCGAAGTTTATCAGAGCCTCCAGAGCGCTGCCGAGAGACGGAGGCTGTAATCTGACCACACTTGGTAATCTGACGTAATCTGACGTTACAGCATAACATGATGAACCAGCTGGTTAGATCAGGTTGAACAACAGTTCAAGTCACTTATGTCTGAATCACACTTTAACTTTATGACTGTGAGACGAGCGGCTTTGTAAACAACAACAACAACAGATCATTGCTGTGTTCCTCATTTGTTAAATATCATTGTCTTTCTGTCAGTCCTGCTTGTAATTGGTTACCTGGGGTCCATACCCTGCATCAGGATCTCGTCCTGTTTACACTCCACCATGTCGTTGGTGAACATGGCGTGAAAGTAGGGGATCGATGCTGCCAGGACGATACGATGAGCGCTGAACTTATGCTCACCCACCTGTGAACACACAATAAAACCTTACTGAAGATGACGTCACACACACGCCATACACTTGATACACGATCACGTGACTGAGACACCTGCTGCTCACTAACCCACGCACCCGTTGATGAACAACAAGACACGCATCGTCGATGAAAGTGCGACTAATAAAGTGGCGGATGAACCGAAGACGTCGAGCTGCTGGTGCTGTCTTTGCAGTAAGACGCTGGTTAGCGGTTAGCTTCCTCAAGTTAGCTTTAGCCGTACGCCGTTTACCCCAACCTTGCGCCACTACCGCTTCACATACCTTCAGTGTGACGTCACAGAGCTTTCCCTGACGTCGAATCTCCTCCATGACGACGTAGCCTCGCGCCGGGAGGTCGTGTACAGAGAAATGAACCAAATCCTCGAGCTCTTCACACACGACGTCACCCATCGTCAGCGTGAGTGGCACAGCACACCCGTGACGTTATCGCCGCCGGCGGAAGAATCGCCGCACTCAAATTTTCACAATAAAAGACCCGGACTCGCTTCAAATTATTTTAGTTGTCTCCGTGTTACAGGATTTCTGTCAATTCTGTCAATTCAATTTTGTTGTGGGACATAACTTAGGTTTCGATTTTACTCTTTTAAAGACAGCTTGTATTGTTTGTTTGGCAATAATACGCCGATCAACGGATGATTGATTAGTTGTTGTACGAATGAACTGAAACAGAGCTGTTTAGTTCCACCTTAAGGACGGTTTGGTGCTGGGAACAGGGGGGGGGGGGCGGAGGGATGGGGGTGATATCTGTGGGGTCAACCATCAAAAGAAAAGACAGGCACAAAAAGGAAGTGAGGAGCTCTATAGGAGGCACTGGTGGTGACCCAGGATGGAGAGGATTAGCAACGATCCAATCATTGGAGCCGCTGAGGTTGAAGACTTTGGGGATGTTGGACTGACCAGGATGTAGTGGATGAAATGGTACAAGTCACGGGACAGTTAGGGTTAGCGGTGCAACGTGGCTCTGGTTCTGTAAGTCACCTTCTGATGCTGGAGGATTCTGGGATATGTCACAACAACTGCAGCATCTGTATCTACTGTGGTCTACATGGGCAGGAGAACAGTGTCACTGGGATTTTCTCTCCCTTCATCCAATGACATCGCAACTACTGGGAATGACGTGACCCTGGACCGGGGGTCGGGACCATCCTTCACGTCTACCATGGTTAAAATACGAAAACAAAGTCAAAGTTAAAAACTAAATGAACAGCAGGATTTAGACAAGCAAATTCATCCCCTGGTGGGAGGTCAGTGGAACTGCTGCTGCCCTGGTTTTGTAACTTTTATTTTAAAAACCCTTCAGCCAATCCACTGCAACCCCATCAGACAGAGCTGTTTACTAAGAAACCTTTATTCACATGTGCTGGGCTCTGAGTTTTCAGCTTCCAGAAGCTTGAGTCTCAGAAGGCCTCGTTTCCTGTCCCTCCAGGCAGAAAAAGCAGCTGGATAGTAGCACTTTGTTTGATGGTCTAAAAACTGCTCTGACCCCCCCTGCCCCCCTATCACCTCCCTTTCTGTCCCCTCCCTTCTGTTCCCTTCCACCAAAGTGACTTTACCTTCAAAGTGACGTGAAACTTTCATAACCTGTATGTAAATAAACGTCCATCTCTGAGTCAAAGTAAAAAACCAAACGGGCGAGACCACATCAGTGGGATCCATTAAAGCCAGTAACTGATCCAAGCTGAGGGGCGAGGCCTGCCCTGTGTCCTGCATGTGATGTGTGCACATCAGTCTTTCACGCTGACAAGTCGCTGCTCTCAAAGCGTTCCTGGTCGTACATTTGGGCTTCGACCTTACGACCTCCAAACCAGCGCTGGTCCAGAGCCTGGATGGCCCGGTTCATCTCAGATGCCTCTGCAAACTCCACAAAGATCTTGACAATGACGTCAGCATCATCCTCCTCACCCTGACGCTCCTGGTAGATGATGACGCGTTTGACCTGACCAAACTTCCCACACTCCTCTGTTACCTCGCCCTCTAGGTCGTCATCGATGTCGTCAGGCCCGACCATATTCCTCAAGACCATGACTGATGACTGAGGGAGAGAACACGTCATTAGCACCCAACTACAACCAAGCAGCTGTTAGCAATGACACTAGCACAAGCTAAGTTAACAACTTTGAAGAACTGAGATTAAAATTAACACATTTAAATTTGAACAAAGCAGTTTGTTAAGTCAGGAAAAACCAGACCAGAGTCAGTTACTAAGTGTGACACACTAGCTGTAGCATCATGGTTGGTGGGCTTGGCCTCTGTGGGAGGGACTAAAACACCAGTGTCACTGGGCGGAGACTGTGGTGTACATGAGGGAGCGGTGTTTCAGTGGGCGGAGTCACCTCCTGCTGTCGCAGCAGCTTCCTCATCACCATGTGTCGTGCACTGCTGCCACTGATGCTCATGTGCTCCTGTTCACTCAGAGGCTCAGTGCCTCCGTCCTGCAGCGCTTCCTCCTTAAGCTCCGCCTCCTCCTCTCCCCCCTTCACCTCAGAGCTCACGGATGCAGCCTGGTGGGGGGGCGCTGCCAACACAGGGTTCACCAGACCCACCTGAGGGAGGCCGGGTCGAGCCGGTGTCACACCTAAAAATGACAGGAAAAGGACAAGGTGTCACCTGTCTGAACCACTACCAATCAGAATGCGTTCTTGGTAAACACGTTTTGGAATGACCCATGTTCCAGTTCAGACTCCCGGCCCAGTCCTGGTCTTTGCAGTGGGAGCGGTCTACTGAATGGCGGTCTCACCTGTGATAACCCCTGGAGCCTGGGCAGCCATGACAGCCTGAGGCAGTCCAGCTGCCAGGAGGGCTGGAGCAGTCAGAGCTCCCAGCATGGAGACTCCAACTCCGTCCTGGTGCAGAGAACATACACATGTCAGTGGAAAGTTCCTGTTTGAAAGAGTCAAAGGTCATCAGGACATTCTGGACACTTTCACTTCTCTGACTCCACCTCTGTTTGTGTACCTGAGCAGTGATCTTGGCGCTGGCAGTGGCTGCAGCCATGGCCGCAGCGGCAGGAAGCCCTCCAGGGGGGGGCGCAGGAGTAAGGAGGGGAATGGGAGGAGTCACAGCCTTTCCAACCCTTAGATACTGACCACCAAGGTCAAACAGGTTCATGGAGGCCACGGCGTCCTGAGCTGACTGGGCTTTCTCATATTCTGAGAAGTTTTTTTTTTAAATAGTAAAAAAAAAACTTTAAGGTCAGAGGTCAGTAGAGGTCACAGAGGTTAGTTTAGGCTGACACTGACACACACTCACCGATGAAGCCGTATCCTCTGTGTCGTCCTGTTGTCGGCTCTCGAGATAAGATACAGGACTTGATTTTTCCAAAAGCTTCGAAGACGCTGCGAATGTCGTCATCAGAAAGATCCACGTGAAGAGACGCCACGTAGATTCTGTTGAAGGCCCGAGCTTCTTCTGCCAGCTGATCAATGATTGGCTGAGCCTGACCAATGTTACTGGGACGACCCACCTGTTGACAAGCACCATGTCAGACCCAGACTGGACTAGACCAAGTGGACTGAGCTCCTGTACACTGGTCCACAGGGTACCTTGATGTTTCTTCCTCCTAAAACCACTGAGTTCATCTGTTCCAGAGCCAGCTGAGCAGCTTCAGGAACCTCGTACTCCACGAAGGCGAAACCCTGAGCGAGGACACGGAGAAGTGAGAGAACAAACACACACACACACACACACACACACACCGACGGACACACTCACACACCTTGTGTTTCATGGTGACAGAGTCGAAGGACATGTCAATGCTCTTGATTGGTCCAAATGGAGCAAAGGCCTGTCTGATGGTGTCCTCGCCCAGCTCGTAATAGATGGAGCCCACATAGACGCGACACATAATGGCCAGAGCCCGCTGACGCTGGGAGGAGACCTACAGAGGTCACAGGTCACAGGTCAGACAAAGGTGTAGAAAATCAGGATTAACCTGAAACATGACTCACCGACTGCAGTGGAGACAGAGCATCACCCAGACCCATGGTGAGAGAGGCCATCTGAAAACAACAGACCACAGGTTGGACCACAGGTTGGACCACAGGTTGGACCACAGACTGACCAGATGTAGACCTAAGTCTAAGCTGGGACTCAGCTGTTTACCTGCAGACTGCTGAGCTGCTGCTGCTGAGCCAGTGTTTGTTTGACCAGAACATTCCGGATGCTCTGTTCCATGGCATATTTCTTGGCCTGCACATAGGAAACAGCCAATCACTGTTCAGATTAGACAGCGTTAGCAAAGGCCCCGTCCACACAACCGCAGTGCCTCCTGACCTTCTGCAGTGCCTCCTGCTGGTTGGGCGTCAGTGGCGGTAGACCCAGCTTGGTACTGCTACTCTGTCCGTTCTCCATGACGTGAGTCGGCGCCCCCTGTCAACAACAAAGCCACAGCATCAGCCAATCAGAACATTTAATTGAAACCCTGTGTTTACACAGACAATAACTGTTTTGCAGGATAAGTGGACGTTAGCCGTAGATCAGGGTTCGATGTCCAACCACGGCCATGAGACGAAACTCCTCTGTCGTGGTTTTTAACTTAACATTCACGTTAAGTTGGCTTCTGTTAGCAAACCTGTGACTCTCGAGTGAACGCCGTGTAGGCGCCGTACACATGTAGCTAAAACAGCTCAACTGTACTGTACTGTACTGTACTGTACTGTACTGTTTGGTTATAAAAGTGGTGAGACTTTATTTCACAGTCACAGCTAACTACAAAGTGTGGACATCTGCAGACTTTTTCAGCTGCAGGTAATGGGATGAGGAGGTCGTTCAACAGCACAGTCTACAGACCTCCCGGGTGAACTACACACGCTGTTTAACTTGTCCGTGGATCTTCACCAGCTGTGGAGAAATTGGACGACATCCGGGAAACTTTCATTGCAACCTCCACATTGGGAAATAACAAGTGTGTAAGTGGGTGAACGAAAACATGCTTTGACCAATCACGGTCACAGCCTAGCTTAGCAGCCGAATTGCTGTGGATGAGCGTGAAGGCAGCAGTTCTCCAAACTTATCATCATGTGCTGCAGGTTCTAATCATTCAGGTCAAAACAGGCGATCACTCTGATCGATTCTTGACGTCGTATTCGCGTTTGTTCACGTCATCGGTGGTCTACTGGTTCAGTAGTTAGCATTACTTGAGCTAGGTTGTGCGCTCGGGGTAACAGTTAGCTGGGGCTAACAGATAACGTTTTTTCTTACCGCAGAAAGCACCGCCGCCATTCACCTGACGCTCGCTTCGATTTTGGATCAATAATAGTGTTTGTAATTTTTTCTGTAGCTTCGACCAGTGGAAGCACAACGTCACTTCTAAGTCATTTCCTACTGAGGAGCAGCTTTCAAAGTAAAAGCCGTGAAAACACGTAATTCTTAAAACGATGATACTATGCCGCAGTTTTTCTCAAATAGGGGGTCGGGCCGCCCATGGGGACGGGTCGTGAGGGGCTTCCAATGGAATATGGCACGCTGGACATAAGTAAACCACTGCTGTAATGCTTGAACGCTAACAAGCCTCTAGGTGGCAGCAACTCATACAGTGGTTAGCACAGATAGAAATATACATGTTATCAGGTTCTCAGTAGTATTTCAATTCGCGGGGGGGTGGGGGGGGCGGAAAATAATTGAGATCCACTGCATTAGCAAAGTAAATAATAGTGAATATTAACCTGGCGTTTTCTGAGTGAGTTTTTATTTTATTAACTTTTATTAAAACGTGATGAAGACGAATCATTTACTCATTAAAGTCTCTTCCATCTGTATGTGAACCAGAACATTTCAGTACATCAACAATCTCCAAATAAGTGGCACCGGTCCTATCACAGGACCAGATACAGCAGGTCTTCTGGTCCATGGGGGTAGAACCCTACAGAGAGGGTTCCTGGTGTCTTTTTAATAATGGGTAAAAGGTCAACTTAGAACCCTGGTTTCTTCAGAATGTCAGACAATCTTGACCTTGAAGGTTTCAAAAGGGCATTTCTCCAGAGATCTGTTGGCCCTCCAAGTGGTCCTGGTTCTCGTCCTTGTTCCTCCTCTCCTGGTTCCAGTTCTTCAGACCTTCTGGCAGAGTTGTGTCCTCCTCCAGACTTCCAGTTCCCTCCACAAATTCTTCATACGTCGACTTCTCAGCAAACGGGCGTTTTCCCAGCAGTTCAACCATGTCATTCTTATCCAGCACCTCTTTCTCTAGCAGCCGTAACGCCACCTTCAGGAGACCAAAGGAACAAAGAGAGAGGCATCAGAGCTCAAGGCAAACCA
Source organism: Cynoglossus semilaevis (assembly GCF_000523025.1). Classification (NCBI taxonomy): domain Eukaryota; kingdom Metazoa; phylum Chordata; class Actinopteri; order Pleuronectiformes; family Cynoglossidae; genus Cynoglossus; species Cynoglossus semilaevis. The sequence continues at coordinate 153,783 of NW_007585124.1, read as the reverse complement.
CTGCTCCAGGAAAGCCCCGCCCTCTCTCTTGGCTCCACCCATTATCCAATCCAGCCGAGTTAATTTTTAATCTGCTTCTGGGCAGGGTCAGTAAATTTATAAATAACAATAAGTCCTTGTTTTTACCCTTTGTTTTCAGTATATAAGTTATTCATCATTATTATTTATTCATATTAAATGAAATATAATTTTACAAAAAAATATCCTTAACATGAAGTGCATTTTTTATTTTCAAAATTCATCAAGTGGGCCTGATTGAACACACTAGCGGGCCAGATTCGGCCCACAGGCCGTATGTTTGACACCCCTGATCTAGAGCATTTGTATAAAATGAAAAATTAAAATGAAATTTGTTAAGCTCCTTTTATGCTTTAATTTTTGGCAATTTGGGGAGTGTGCGTTCCAATAAAGGCCATCTAGTGGCATCAATCAAAAATGCAGTTGATGCATTGCCATGCAGGAAAAAGAGAATTTCAAATCTTTACCATGAGATGGAGAACTGTGTACCAGTGTGTTATGGACCAGGGCAGAAGGTTTGACCATGCCCTAAGTCCTGGTTCCAGGTACCTTTTCAACTTCTGGTCTCTTGTTGCTGAGCAGCTGATGGGTTCTCTGGTAGGCCTGGCTGATCAGGGTTCTGACTTCGGTGTCGATGAGTCGAGCTGTGGCTTCACTGTAAGGTTTCTCCAAAACCACCTCACCCTGACGAGGAAGGTCAAAGGAAACCTGTCCCACCTTCTCATTCATCCCAAACTGGACAATCTGCAACGGAACACACAAAACTGCCAGTGACCCGGGATCGAACATGAAACACAACCCAGGAGAAAAGGTCCTGGTCAACGGTTCAAACGCAGGGTTAGTCAGTAATGTAATGACACAGTGTCACATCCAGGTGTCCAAGTGCTTCTGTGGCAGCTGACCTGAGCATAAGCACTCTGGGTGACCTTTCTCAGGTCATCTTGGGCTCCAGTGGTGATCCTCCCAAAGAAGATCTCCTCAGAAACCCGTCCTCCCAGGGTCATACACATGCGGTCCAGCAGCTGCTCCTTGGTGTAGAGGTACTGCTCCTTGGGCAGGTACTGAGCGTAACCCAGACCCTTACCCCTAGGGATGATTGACACCTACACACAGAGCAACATCAGAACCTGGACCTTTGCTCCAGAGGAACCCGTCAGAACCAGAGCAGAAAATCAATGAGTCTGACCTTCAGAAGTGGGTCTGCGTGCTCCAGAAACCATCCAGCCACCGCGTGACCGGCTTCGTGATATGCTACCGTCTTCTTCTCCTCCGGCTGCAGAACTTGTGTCTTCTTCTCCAGACCTTCATCAGAGACCACAACAAGATTAGGGCCTGGTCTTGGACTATGGGTCCAAGTCTGGTATCAACTAAGACTTGGACGGGGACACAGTCTGCTCTCAGTCTGAAGGTAGTTCTGAGAGCAGTCGGGTCCGGTCATCCAGGTCACTCACCTCCAATCACCCTCTCGATGGCCTGTTCAAAGTGTTTCTGGTTGATGGCGTCTGAAAGGTGGCGAGCGGCAATGAGCGCTGCTTCATTGCAGACGTTTGCGATGTCTGCCCCTGGTGGACGGAAGAAGAGTCAGCGAACAGCGGAGGAGGAGGAGGAGAAGGAGTGATGAAGGAGAAAAACAGGAAGAGCAGGTGTTCACCTGAAAACCCGGGCGTCAGAGCCGCCATCTTCTTAGCCAGAGCGTCTTTGTCCAGACTGTTCTCCAGCTTCAAAGGGCGCAGGTGGACTTTGAAGATTGACGCCCTACCCTTGATGTCAGGAGGACCTGTTCCACATAGAGAAAGTCAAAACAGGTCAAGTGATGATGTCATCTCTGTGTATAACCTGACCTCTGACCTATGTAGATCTGCCGGTCAAAGCGTCCCGGTCTCAGCAGCGCTGGATCCAAGATGTCGGGTCTGTTGGTTCCCGCCAGAACCACCACGTTGGTGGCTGTGTTGAAGCCTAAAGTACAGGGTCAGGGTTAGGGTCAGAGTTCATCCAGGTCAGGCTGCAGCCTGGCTGGTTGTCGACCCACCGTCCATCTCCACCAGCAGCTGGTTCAGGGTGTTCTCCTGCTCACTCTGACCTCCAAAGTTCCCTCGCCCTCTTTTTCGGCCCACGGCATCGATCTCATCAATGAAGAGGATGCAGGGGGCGTTCTTCCTCGCCATGACAAATAGATCTCTCACCTGCACAGGAAGTGACATCAGCAAGAGCCATGACCTTGTCAGCAACAGAACGTGCCGTTTGGCCGCACTGCACTGTCGTCACATGATTAAAGCCGGAGGTTGGGACTCACCCTGGCTGGGCCCACGCCCACAAACATCTCCAGGAACTCGGAACCGTTGACAGTGATGAAGGGAACGTTGGCCTCGCCCGCTGTCGCCTTGGCCAGGAGAGTCTTCCCTGTTCCCGGAGGACCGGTCAAGATGGCGCCCTGTGGACAAACCACAGCTTTAGCCTCACGTCAAATTGTGAATATTAGTTGCGCTTCCCACACAGGGCACCAGAGGTCAGAACATCCGAGTGTGAACATGTGACCAAAAGAGAGTAACATTTGGGAGGAGACGAGCTTCAGAAATGAAAGAACGTCACCTGAACAGAAGGTGGAACCAAGTGTTCACCTGAGGCATCAGAACCTTGGACTGATGTCTGGTGAACTGGACATGGACCGGTTGGAACCCCGACATCTGACCCATGGTGGGCCGCTCCACCTTCTTACCTTCGGTATCTTGGCGCCGAGGTCCTGGTACTGTTTAGGATTTTTCAGGAAGTTGACAAACTCCATGATCTCCACTTTGGCCTCTTCACAGCCGGCGACGTCTTTGAACTTGACGTCAATCTCGTCTTTTAGGATCTTGGCCGTGGTCTCACTAACGCTGAAGAGTCCGCCCATCCCCCGGCCAGACCGACCCGGACCTCCGAGTCCTCGCCGAAGCATGAAGAGCAGGAAACCGATGATAAGCACAGTGGGGAACATGCTTAGGAGGAAGGTTCTGGAAAGACCAAGAACCCATTCAGACAAAAGACTCACATTATAGGGGATTTAACAGAAGGGGCGGAGCCACCGACTCACCCATCACTCTCAGTGGAGTAAACCACGGGCAGCTTGTTCTCACCCTCAACTCCCAGCTCGTACTGCGCCGTCTCCAGGTTTCGCTCAAACGTGTCCACGCTGCCAATGTTGAACCAGATGAACTGCTGTGGACACAGGTCACATGACCACCGAGTCAGGTGACCACGTTTCAGTTTAAAACCGACAAAGAAGAATGATTTAAGATATGATGCCACAAAAGAGGCGGAGCCTCTAACTCACCCCATCCATGGGTGCCTTCCCTGGAGAGAAAATCACTTTAACGTAACGTTTGTTGACGACTTCCAGTCGGTCCACCTGGCAGACACAGACAGGGACACAGACAGGGACACAGACAGGGACACAGACAGGGACACAGACAGGGACACAGACAGGGACACAGACAG
>NW_007585124.1:148968-149272 GCF_000523025.1 Cynoglossus semilaevis | reverse complement strand
GACACAGACAGGGACACAGACAGGGACACAGACAGGGACACAGACAGCGTTATCGTCTGATTGCTGATGTCACACCCTGGCGATGACATCAGCGTGAAGGTGTGTCCTCACCACTCCTTTTGACAAGTAGTTGTTGACAAAGTCCTTCCAGGTGACCTCACGTCCTCGGTCCATGAAGAAGACATAATAGGCCACAGCACTCCAGAACGCCGCTCCACCCAATAAGTACTTCCTGAAATCTTTATCGTCCCATGGAATGTCACCCTGAGGAGAAGACCACGCCCACTGGTCAACCACTGGTCAA
>NW_007585124.1:106073-129287 GCF_000523025.1 Cynoglossus semilaevis | reverse complement strand
AGATGACCACTGACCTTCTGCAGACGACTGTACCACTCAGACTCATCCTTACGTCGTTTTCCCCCACCTCCTCCTGACGCCCCACCTCCTCCTGACGCCCCACCTCCTCCTGACGCCCCTTCCCCTCCACTTGACCGTCCTGAAACAGGTCAATGACATGTAACAGTCTGTGGACGTCAGTGAGAAACAGGTTCCCAGTCATTAGCAGCAGATCTCTGTTCTTCTTCTGTCTAGTCCAAGTCTAAGCATTAAACATCAGGTGTCATTAAACACCAGCAGGTGTCAGTATTTGTCACATAATTATACCTTTCGTGTCTGGATCAGCCTTGGAATTATTTGAACCTTTCTTCGTGTCTGGGAAATATTTCTCAAAACCTTCAAAACAAAACATGTGAATGTAGTTGCACTGTGACATCATGTGACATCGTGTGACGTACAAACGTCATATAATACCTTTTGGAGGTCTGGAGGTCAGCAACGGACATCCTCCATAAAGTTTGTTCAGTAGGCTCCACCCACTTTCTACTCGTCCAGTCACGGAGCAGGAAACCTGACCAACAAACATGACAGTTGATTGGTGCACATGTCTGTGGAACAACTGTAGACATGATCACGATGATGTGCAAAGAATAGGATTGACAGCTGCGGTTGACAGCAAACAGCGCCACCTGCTGTCTCTTCTAATGGGCCAATCAGAGAAGCAAGGTGATAGTGACTCCAACTCTTACATCCTTCCTTTTTGTTAGATTTTTTTTACATTTTATTCTGGTTATGACCAGACATAAAATACATTAAAGGTTTAAATGATCTTTGTTGTGTGTTTGACACATTGTTCCTGTCGTCCTTCATCATGTACTGACGGATAGCCATTTAAAATGTACCAAAGACACTACAGCAGGTGAACATCTTCTCTGGACTGGCTGAAGGTCAGAGCTAGGTAGACACAACTGTTGCTAACATGCTATTGATTCACGACTCCATTGATGATGATCATTATTAAATCTACGTCACATTTTGCAATAAGCACAAATTATTCTAGAACGATCTATTTTGAGGGATTACATTTAGCTCGGTGTATATGATATCTTCACATGAAAACCAAATACGAATGTGCGTCTCCAAACGTTTACATATCTGACATCAGGATGACGTCAGAGTAAGAGACGCACTCGAAGTGTGACCGTAACCGTGTGGTAAGAGGTAAGCGACCCCTGCCGGTTAACGGACTCTCTGCCCTGACTGGTAGCAATGTTGTCTCAGTTAGCATGTTAGCTCTGGTCCACTTACCAGTCTCAGTCGGGTGGTGTTGCTTATTTGCGGCCGCATCATCTTCCTGCAGCCCGTGTACATCCGTAAGTATCGGTGAGCCATTCTGTCCCAGTCCGACTGATTCGCACCGAGCAGCGACCTTAAACACGGGAGCAGTCCGCTGTTTGTGTCCTGTCACTGAGCGCAGCCACCATTGTTACTCTTCTTCACCTCTGCTGAACACAGGCCTGAATAGGCTACTGCGCCCCCTGGCGGCCAAAACCAGGTAGGAGATAAAGAGAAGGAGTGGCTCAGGTATTCAGCCCCTCGGAGTCTAATGACGCTGGAGGTCAGGGGTCAAATAAATACACTGAACATTTCTTCATCTCTGTTATCATGATGACAGATTCGTGTAGGAAATCCAGGCCAATCCTGCAGATTAGACCATGGTGAACTTCATTGACCCCACACTGGGGCCCCAAACAGTTGAACAGATCATCAGGACCAGTCCTGGTTAAGGTTAGTGGTGGCAAGTCTGGGTCTGGAAGGTTTCAGGTTCAAGTCCACCAAGTTACCATGGCCAAACTACATGTCATCAACCCCACACACTGCTCCCTGGGCACAGTATACACACAGTGTGTGTGTGTGTGTGTTGGTAAAAAGTGAAGGCAGCTCTCAGGTGTTGATAAGGTGTGTGTGTGTTCAGGGTGTGGTGCTGTTGACGAGGTTGCAGCAACAGACGGGGTGTGTTTGTGTCTGTGTGTTGTAGCCTGTGGCAGTGTATTTGTTCAGAGGGAAAGTGTGTGTGTGTGTGTGTGTGTGTGTGGTACCGTGTAACCAGGTACTGATGGGGTGTGTGTAATGGGTAATACATTTATACATTTGTGAGTCAGTGTGTGTGTGTGTGTGTGTGTGTGTGTGTGTAATCCAGGGTGTGTCCCACCTGAGGACACAGAGAAATATGTGAAGAACCACAGACCTGCAGCACAGACTGACTGACTTTGGATTTACATTAGAAAAGCATTGCACTTGACCACTTGACCACATGACCACGTGATCACATGATCACGTGATCACATGATCACGTGACCACGCCAATGTTTTACACAGACTTAATAACCCAACTGTTATAATCGGACTCCTGACCAGCAGTTAGGAAACAAGTGCAGGAGTGAGAGGAGGACAGGAGGAGGACAGGAGGAGGACAGGAGGAGGACAGGAGGAGGACAGGAGGAGGACAGGAGGAGGACAGGAGGAGGACAGGGGGCGCTCTCTGAAGAGACGAGTCTTCAGGCAGGAACGCCCCTGTTCTGTATACTATAGTATAATAGTTAACAACCCTAACGACTTTAACTACCCCACCAAACCATGACTCTGATCTACAACGCTGAAGGTCAACTCTACCCCCCGTAACCCCCCCGTAACCTTCCTTACCTTCCCACAACCCCTTCCACATTCTCCCCCAACCTAGAACCCAATAGTCCGGACCACAGCCCGTCCTACACCTTGTCCACTTTACCCCAGCTGACCCTAACCCTCCAGACTTGGTGTGACTTTTTTCCACTTCCTGTTTCCTGTGAAACGTCTTTGTTTCATAAAAATGTCAATGTGATGGAAGAGTCCAGAACAACGCCCAGACTGTGCACAAACCATTACTCACATACAGTCAGAGGATATGATGACAGCTGTGTGTGTGTGTGTGTGTGTGTGCAGCATGTTCAGACCTGCAGCACACAGCAGGTAAAGTCCACACACACACACACACACACACGCATACGCACTCAGAGCTGTAAAGAAGAAGTTGGAAAGAAGTTGGACTCTCTGTTCTGGACTCTGTGTTGGACTCTCTGTTCTGGACTCTGTGTTGGACTCTCTGTTCTGGACATGGACTTCCTGGGTCTGTGTGTCCTCCTGACAGCGGTGTGTGGACTCCGGGCCACTCGACACATTTCTCCCGGTGAGTGTTTGTTGTTGAAAACTCTTCTTCCACTTTCCTCTCTCTGGACTTCGTACTCCTTATTCTTCCAAACCTGTTTTTTCCAGTTCTTCCTGAACACCAGTCTGTGGTTGAGGCTGAACTTTGGGGTTGTGGGTTAGATTCTTCACATTTGGTTCTCAAACCTCCCAGAGAAGAAGAACCTAGTGCTGCAAACAATTAGAGCACACCGTCAACAAAGAGGCTTCAGAGAGAGTTAGGCACTAACCCTAACCCTAACCTTAAAGGTCCTTAAAGGGCCGTGACACACCATCAGTCGGTTGTCGGTCTGAAACCAGCAGCTGTTGGTCCACTGCTGCCTGCGGTGGTCAGTTTATGTCACTGTAGTAAAAGCAAATGAATGACTTTTCAGAACGTTATAAAAACACATGGACAGTTGAACTAAGTCTCCTAAAAGACAGACTTCTCTTCCTCTGCTCCTGCAGATGGTGTTCGTTGTCAGTGTAACGGCAGATCTCGTTACTGTTTGTGGGATGATAAGGGTCTGCACTGTGTCGACTGTCAGGGAAACACCGAGGGACGGCACTGTGAGAGCTGTAAGGCTGGCTTCTACCAGCAGGTGGCGGGACAGAGCTGTGTTCCTTGTAGCTGCGACCCCACAGGTGAGACAAGCCAACATGGCTGACCTCGAAGTTTCCCTTCAGTTGCTACCTTTTTGTTGGATCTTGTTTCTCTTTTAGGTTCTGTCAGTAACACATGTGACAGCAGGGGGCGCTGCAGCTGCCGAGATGGTGTGCAGGGAGACAAATGCAACATACAGAGGTGAGAACTACAAAAAAACTTAGCTTACCATAGCTGAAAAACATGATCGCAGCAGCTAAAAATCACCTGAACACAACTTAAATGTACTTACACACTTTTGGACCAGTATTAATTTTCGTCTCTTTTTTCAGACGTCAGATCAGAGAGGATTCTGGGAGCCAGACTCCGCTCTGTTTCTGTTACGGCCACAGCAGCAGCTGTTCTGCATCGTCGGGTTACTCCGCCCACAACATCAGCTCCACCTTCCAACATGGTCAGGAAGTGGTGACCTCTTCATAATTAGACAGCTGAGAATGTTTTCAAAATTAAAGCTCAAACTCAACTGTGTCCCTTTGTCTCTGTCCAGGTACCGATGGCTGGACTGTGGCCTCATCTCATGGTGTCAGACCTTCAGATGTTCACTTCCGCTGGTCTCCATCTCATGGAGACTTGGAGGTGATTTCTAAGAACAGTCTGCCAGTTTACCTGTACGCTCCAGGTGAGAAGCCTTCCCACTCTTAGCTTTTGGACCCTCATGTCGTCTCCCCTTCTGTCTCCTAGTTTTCTTTCTGACCAGATGTGTCCTCTTCTGTCCAACAGATCAGTTCCTGGGGAACCATTTGTTCAGTTATGGTCAGAACTTGTCTTTTTCATTGCGTCTGGATCGGGGTGTACGACACCCATCTACCAATGATGTCATCCTGGAGGGGGGGGGGCTGAAAGTCTCCGCCTCCTTGGGTGACTTGCGCTCTATCGTTCCCTGTGGACAGAAAATTCACTACAGTTTCAGGTCAGACACAGACTGACTCAGGCCAGACCTGCCGGCCCACTGCTGCCTCCTGTGGTCACACACAGCATCAGTCTGTTCTCATGTAATGATTTTTTTTGGACAGGTTGGACGAGCAGCCCAGCAGCAGGTGGCGGCCTCAGTTGTCTTCACTACAGTTTCAAACCTTGTTGCAGAACCTGACAGCCATCAAGATCAGGGCCACGTTTGGTGAAAAGGGTTCGTTTTTTCCTCGGCGTCTCATTGGTTGTGTCATTTTACAACACAGTTTCTAAAACACGCGGAACGTCTTTGTCTCCTCAGGACGCGCCTACCTGGACAATGTTCATCTGACTTCAGCACAGCGCAGTAATGGCGTGCCCGCAGCCTGGGTTCGGACCTGCATCTGTCCAAAGGGGTACGAGGGCGAGTTCTGTCAGCACTGCTCAGCCGGCTTCAGACGCCGAGTTCCAGCAGATGGCGCCTTCAGCACCTGTGAACCCTGTAACTGCAGTGGCGGCAGCTGCGACCAGCTCACTGGAGACTGTTACTCTGCTGACGAGACTCACCAGGACCACAGCTGTGCTCAGGGATTCTACCGGGACTTTTGGAAAATCTGCGTCAAGTGTCCTTGTCCACAGGGTGTGTCCTGCTTCCTGCCTGCTGGATCCCTGGAGCCTCAGTGCTACCACTGTCCCATTGGTACCACAGGTAAGACCAAGTACTAACCTCAGCAACGGACTATCAAGGTGTCATTTTGGGAAGCCAACAGTGACAACATCATCCACCTGGTCCTTGAAACCAGTTGTCTAGTTTCTCCTCTGGAAGGAATGCAGAGAGTTAGGCACTAACCCTAACCCTAACCTTAAAGGTCCTTAAAGGGCCGTGACACACCATCAGTCGGTTGTCGGTCTGAAACCAGCAGCTGTTGGTCCACTGCTGCCTGCGGTGGTCAGTTTATGTCACTGTAGTAAAAGCAAATGAATGACTTTTCAGAACGTTATAAAAACACATGGACAGTTGAACTAAGTCTCCTAAAAGACAGACTTCTCTTCCTCTGCTCCTGCAGATGGTGTTCGTTGTCAGTGTAACGGCAGATCTCGTTACTGTTTGTGGGATGATAAGGGTCTGCACTGTGTCGACTGTCAGGGAAACACCGAGGGACGGCACTGTGAGAGCTGTAAGGCTGGCTTCTACCAGCAGGTGGCGGGACAGAGCTGTGTTCCTTGTAGCTGCGACCCCACAGGTGAGACAAGCCAACATGGCTGACCTCGAAGTTTCCCTTCAGTTGCTACCTTTTTGTTGGATCTTGTTTCTCTTTTAGGTTCTGTCAGTAACACATGTGACAGCAGGGGGCGCTGCAGCTGCCGAGATGGTGTGCAGGGAGACAAATGCAACATACAGAGGTGAGAACTACAAAAAAACTTAGCTTACCATAGCTGAAAAACATGATCGCAGCAGCTAAAAATCACCTGAACACAACTTAAATGTACTTACACACTTTTGGACCAGTATTAATTTTCGTCTCTTTTTTCAGACGTCAGATCAGAGAGGATTCTGGGAGCCAGACTCCGCTCTGTTTCTGTTACGGCCACAGCAGCAGCTGTTCTGCATCGTCGGGTTACTCCGCCCACAACATCAGCTCCACCTTCCAACATGGTCAGGAAGTGGTGACCTCTTCATAATTAGACAGCTGAGAATGTTTTCAAAATTAAAGCTCAAACTCAACTGTGTCCCTTTGTCTCTGTCCAGGTACCGATGGCTGGACTGTGGCCTCATCTCATGGTGTCAGACCTTCAGATGTTCACTTCCGCTGGTCTCCATCTCATGGAGACTTGGAGGTGATTTCTAAGAACAGTCTGCCAGTTTACCTGTACGCTCCAGGTGAGAAGCCTTCCCACTCTTAGCTTTTGGACCCTCATGTCGTCTCCCCTTCTGTCTCCTAGTTTTCTTTCTGACCAGATGTGTCCTCTTCTGTCCAACAGATCAGTTCCTGGGGAACCATTTGTTCAGTTATGGTCAGAACTTGTCTTTTTCATTGCGTCTGGATCGGGGTGTACGACACCCATCTACCAATGATGTCATCCTGGAGGGGGGGGGGCTGAAAGTCTCCGCCTCCTTGGGTGACTTGCGCTCTATCGTTCCCTGTGGACAGAAAATTCACTACAGTTTCAGGTCAGACACAGACTGACTCAGGCCAGACCTGCCGGCCCACTGCTGCCTCCTGTGGTCACACACAGCATCAGTCTGTTCTCATGTAATGATTTTTTTTGGACAGGTTGGACGAGCAGCCCAGCAGCAGGTGGCGGCCTCAGTTGTCTTCACTACAGTTTCAAACCTTGTTGCAGAACCTGACAGCCATCAAGATCAGGGCCACGTTTGGTGAAAAGGGTTCGTTTTTTCCTCGGCGTCTCATTGGTTGTGTCATTTTACAACACAGTTTCTAAAACACGCGGAACGTCTTTGTCTCCTCAGGACGCGCCTACCTGGACAATGTTCATCTGACTTCAGCACAGCGCAGTAATGGCGTGCCCGCAGCCTGGGTTCGGACCTGCATCTGTCCAAAGGGGTACGAGGGCGAGTTCTGTCAGCACTGCTCAGCCGGCTTCAGACGCCGAGTTCCAGCAGATGGCGCCTTCAGCACCTGTGAACCCTGTAACTGCAGTGGCGGCAGCTGCGACCAGCTCACTGGAGACTGTTACTCTGCTGACGAGACTCACCAGGACCACAGCTGTGCTCAGGGATTCTACCGGGACTTTTGGAAAATCTGCGTCAAGTGTCCTTGTCCACAGGGTGTGTCCTGCTTCCTGCCTGCTGGATCCCTGGAGCCTCAGTGCTACCACTGTCCCATTGGTACCACAGGTAAGACCAAGTACTAACCTCAGCAACGGACTATCAAGGTGTCATTTTGGGAAGCCAACAGTGACAACATCATCCACCTGGTCCTTGAAACCAGTTGTCTAGTTTCTCCTCTGGAAGGAATGCCCCTGGTTCATGAGGGCATCAAATCTGCCCCTCCTCTAGGTTCCCAGTCCTTTTTGGTTTCTGATAACAGATCATGTGACCAACAACTGCGTTTTCTTCCTTAAACAGGCTGTTGCCTTTGGTCCGACTGAGGCTAGCTAGCTACACGGTCACTACATCCTGTTTACTTGCTTAAATATGTCGTTAGTTCAAGCTAGATAACAACTTGCTGGCTTGCCTACACGTGTTCCTCAGGTCCCAACTGTAACATCTGTCAGGAAGGTTACTACGGCACCCCCTGCAGACCATGCCAGTGTAATGGTCACATTGACATCAGTGTGGCAGGAAGCTGTGACCAACAGAGTGGCGAGTGTCTGAAGTGCATGAACAACACTAGAGGGCAACACTGCGAGATGTGTCTAAATGGATTCTACCACAACCGAGCAACTGACGTCTGCAAACGTAAGGAAACAGGAAATGATGTCATTGCTACAGTCAGTGACAGTGGCATAGTTCCAGGAAACTGATATGTTTTCAACCCTTCACTGTCAAACCAAAGTCCATGGAGAAAATGTATGATTTATGCTAACAGAGACACAGGAGCTGCTGATCCACTGCTGCCTCCTGTGGTCAGTTTGTATCACTGCAATCAATCCAAACAAAGGATTTCAACAATGAAGTTACAAATGAACACCTTTGAACTTGGCTAGAGACAACAGTGGATCAACATAGGCTAACGAGGCGTTAGCTAAAATCACTAGGCTGTTGTTGTAAACCTGTTTCTATCTTTAGAATTATTTACTTACTAATGTTTTCATTTCTCAGCCTGTAACTGTGACTTTCACGGTTCAGAGTCTCGTCAGTGTGACGACTTTGGCCTCTGTCGCTGCCGGGCGGGGTTCGAGGGCGACAGATGTCAGCGGCTCAGCTGCCCGTCCTGCTTCAGCCCCATTAAAACACAGGTATGACCAGAGGTCACAGGGGTTCTTTCCTGTTCCTTCAAATGTTCAGAGGTTCTTCTGAGGACTGACTGCTGGTGCGAATCTCTTCTCTGACTCAGGTGGACAGTTTGTCTGACAGGCTGAAGCAGTTGGAGACTCGAGCTGCACAACTGGACGGAGGTTGGACGTCGGATGCGACGGAGGCCGCGGTGAAAGCAGCAGAGCAGCTGCTGAACAAACTGGAGGACAACAGCGGGGAGCTGAGAGGTGATGCATTCACAGCAGCACCTGCTGGAGCATCTAGGGAATGCATGCAACAACCATATCAAGAAAGACAAAGATAAGACATCTTGTCATGACATCACACCCTTTTGTGCCCAATAGAAATAGAGAAGAACCTGCAGGGCCGCCTGTCGACCATCAGCAGGGGTCAGCTGCTGGAGGGCCAGAACCTCCAGAACTTAGACAGTGATGTGGACGTCCTCAGACTGAAGCAGGAGAAGCTGAACGCGGAGGAGGCGGAAGTTCTGACGCTACTGACGGAGATGAGACGTAAACTGGACGAAGCCAAATCCAAACTCAACCTTATAGTGAGAGGACATCCCTGAGTCATCACTGTCTGAGCCGTGAGCGCCCCCTGCTGCCGCAACCGGCTTCAGCCACTGTGGCTGAGTTTCAAGGCTAACGCAGCAGCAGGTGGCGCTAACACTCAGCAGCGTGATATAACTGACTTCTGTGTCCTCCCTGTTGTTGTTCTAGGAGTTTCCTGCGGGAGACGCTGTTCCTTCTTCAGGCATTTTCTCATCTCTTCTGAAAACAGCAAAACATCTGGCTGATAGGTTGGTCACCACATAGAACTCCACGCTTCTCACTGTTCCTCCACCTCTAATCGAGCATGCTTGACTCCTCCTCCAACAGCAGCTGTTCCCTCCTCTTTTCCTTTCCTTCTTTTTTATTGGTTAATCCTTTAATGACTCCTTTTTCTTCAATGAATTCTTCTCCAGTTTGTCCTTCTGTATTTCCTCCTCCTCTCACCCCCATCTCCTCTGACTCCTCTCTCTGTATCCTCCAGACACCAGGGCACAGCAGACACGGTGGAGGAAACTAGCGACTCTGCTCTGAAGGACTCAGAGCAGAGTCTGGTTCTGGTCCGAGCTCTGATGAACAGGGAGCAGAAGGTCCAAAAGCAGATCACAGACCTGGAGACCCTGTAAGAACGTTCTCCTCCTCCTTCGTCTCTTCCTTCAAACAAAACATCAGGACTCACCTTTTTTATTTTTGTCTCAGGTTGGACCAGATCTCAGGTGGGGTGGGGTCTCTGAAGAACCAGGCGGTCAATGTGAGCAATCAGGCCAAAGAGGAGAGCAGGAGGTCAGAAGACCTGCTGAAAAGGATCGCCAAGATAAACCTCCCCACATCTCTTAGGGTAACAACACTGCTGCACACCTCCCCTCCTGCTCCTGCCCCCTGAACAACACTAATTCAACCCCACCTTCTCCTATGATGCACAGGAACAAGTGGTTGCCATGGTTTCCAGTAAGGACAGTCTGAAGAAGGATTTGGACCAGGATGTGTCAGACTTTGAGGTGCTGCAGGACAGAGTCCAACGGAACGTGGCAGCAGGTCAAGACCTGTTAGACCAGGGCAAAGCGGCACAGCAGGTAACACACACACACACACACACACACACACAAACAAGAGACATCACCACAGCAAACATCACTAAGAAATCTGAATCTGAATTCAGAACCTGTGGATCAAAGTCCAGTCCTGTCAAATTCATGGAGTACATTTTCATCCACTTTAATCTGCTGAGAATTTCTGCAGGACGGTGCAGCAGTGGACGCAGACAAACGTTCATTTTCCTACCTGAAAGTCACTGGATGTACTTTGGTAAATTGGACTTCTAATCCAATCAGATCACTCAAATCACCAAAGTAACTGTAGGCCTTGGTGATGCCAACTCCAAATCTGATTGGTTAAAGAAACAATCTCAGTCCCATTCATTTTAGGCTCCCAGCATCTGAGGGAAGATTTAGTCCACCCTGGCAACAGATGAGGCTGAAATATGATTGGATAACAAAAACTGGGGTATAAATATACACAGTGGAAGCAGCGCTACCTAAAGGAAGTTGATGAGAACAGACCACTGTGGATTCATTTAAAAATATTCACCATCAATATAGTCAAACATAAGTCACTGATTCTGGTACTGTTTACGCCAAGCAGGAGGCGCTATTAAAAAAATACACCATAACTACATTTTTCCCAGGATGCCAAAGAGCTGGTGGAGCGAGTGGGCGTGGCTGAAGTCCAGACAGAGGACGCACTTCTCCGCATTAACAGCAGCACAAAAGAGCTGGAAGATAAACTGAAGGAGCTCAGAGGTGAGGAACCGAGTCACAGAACTGATCGTGAACAGGTCACTGTACTGAACTGATGTGGTTCGCCTCAGGCTTCGACAAACAAATGAACCACAGCAGAGCGTTAGCCGACGTCACCATCGCTCGTCTGCCTGAAATCAACGCCACCATTCAGGAAGCCATTAGCGACAACACAGACACACTGTCTGTGCTGGGAAACGTGGGGTCTGACTACAATGATGCTCTGGGCCTCATGGGGGAGCTACAGAGCCTGGTCACTGGTCTAGAGGTAGGACATGCACGCTAGCCCCACTAACGTAGGCCAGAGCCAACATAATGCAACTGTTACTGGACTTTTCTCCTGTAGGGAATGTTGGGAACGTTGCCACCTTATGGCGACCTTGTAAGCGATGCCACAAAATTAAACACGACAGCAAAGGAACTAGAGACAGAAGCAGCTGACCTGAGCAAAACCATCAAACGAGAGCTCCACCATGCACAGAAGACAGAGGGCGACGCCGAGCAGGTAAAGAGTTAGCATGGTGGCAGAACTCTCAACTCCAAAACTCTAAGAAAAAAATGTAAGTAATGCTACTGTGCCCCCTGCAGGTAGCGCTCAATGTTGCAGCAGCTGCCAAAAATGCAAAGCAAGCAACAGATGCTGTCGGACGGACACTACGGGACATCAATGCCCTGCTGGACAACCTGGGTAAGACACTGGAATTTGCTTGCGTGCTAAAAGAATGTATATTTTGTTATAGTTCTGTTGTAAATCTAGCAAGCTAACAAGTTAGCAATCTTCACAACTGGTGCGACTAATGCTTAGAACTGTGTGTCAACATGTTTTTTGAATACAGATGTTAGCTTAGCCTCATCACCTGTGGACTGGTTAGTGGAGATAAGGAAGTAGAATACTCAATCACAGCAAGCACCGAACAAGAGTAGTAAACTTAGCAACAAACCTTTACCATAGAAGTCAACATTGTTCATAATGTTAGCAACGCCGACAGCTCAACATTTTTTTAGCTTTTCTCAAATACGTTATTTCAATTTCAAAACAAAATCATTTATGTTGATCACTTAAATTATATTAAAGTTATTTGTAATGATGTGATGATGACATCAGAGTCAGCTGACGAGGTGTCCTAAAAATCACACGTCTTCCGCCATAACTTAGCTCCTCCCACACCCTCCTCCCTCTGCAGACAAGCCCGGTGCTACTGTGGACGAGGACCGCCTCAGACAGCTAGAGGAGGCGCTAGCTAAAGCCCAGGTGGAGGTGGACAGCAGTCTGCGTCCTCGTCTGCAGGACATGGAGCAGCAGGAGAACGCTATGCGCCGACACCTGGTTGCTGTCAACGTGGACATCAACAACATCCAATGGGACATCACCAACCTGGAGGACATTCTGAACACTGTCCCATCTGGATGTTTCAACAGCCAGCCCATAGAGGCGCCCTGAGGTCACGTGACTTTAAAGGTCACCATGGTGGTGTGAACAGGGGGAGGAAGTGATGTCGCTGTTGGCTTTTCTTTTCTCTCTATATATCGACAGAATAAAAATGTTACTTATTCACTAACCTAGGGTAGAATTATATAAACATGGATCACAATCACCAGAACTCCAATCAACTGGATTCAAACAGAACAACAGCAGACACACAGGGCAGAAGAAGAAGAATGGGCCGAGGCCAAACGCTGGTCCACACCAGGAACAGACGTCATTGTTGGACCACATATTAGCTCTTCAACAGGGATACAAGAAGAACACTTTGATCCAGGTCAACCTGGCCAAAGTTGACCTTTAACCTTTCAGTAGCAAGTCATTCGAAGATGGTGACGATGGAAAAAACACAAACAATCAAACAAACTGTTTGATTAAAAAAAAGGAAATCAAAAAGACTTTGACTGAAAATGCTCCTGAGTCAAAGACTGGGATTGGTTTGGAATATTTTCTGGGTCTTTTTTTGTTGTGAATTTACTGTCTGTTATGATAACCACAATGATAATGATGATGATGATGATGAAGATGATGAAGATAAAATCAAAACGATGATAAATGTTGTTCATGGTCTGTGTCTCAACATCTCAATAAACCCATGAACTGCTGTAATTAAAGGCCCCAGTGAATACGACGGTTAGCTCAGCACCAACAAGACAAGAAAGGATAGTGTTTGAACCAGGAGAGAACCACCACCATGACATATCTACAGTCCTCATCTTGGATTGGATTATTAATTCCTCTTATATTGTAGCTGATAAGGTTTAGATTAATCATTGGTTCTATTTAATTCAGGGGTGTAACCTTTTCTCTTTATGTGTACCAGTACCATACCATACCAGAACGTATTAACAATATTACATTTTGGTCAACAACATATGTCAGGGAGAACAAGAACATAACAATAATAAACAGAACTTCCATCTTACCACTCGCCCACAGTTGTTTAACTGTGTTCAGTGCCCGTTGTAATTGGAACAGAGAGGTGTGGCCTAACCTCTGTGGAAAAAACTGCACATAAATGACATAAATGATTACATAAAAGTGCAGAGTCCAGCTGTCCACCCGTTTGTCCAGTCTCCGTCTGTAGTTCACCTTAACACCTGTAAGTTTGTTACAACAAATTTTGTTATCAGATCAAATGCTCTTTAGTGTTCAGCAAATCGTGTTTTTGTAAAAGGATATTTAGATCGGATGGTGAGCGCGGCCATTCTCTTCCTTTTGTCTGCATTTCGCCATTCCTCTTTCAGCTCTTCTT
The DNA here is from genome assembly GCF_000523025.1 of Cynoglossus semilaevis. NCBI lineage: Eukaryota > Metazoa > Chordata > Actinopteri > Pleuronectiformes > Cynoglossidae > Cynoglossus > Cynoglossus semilaevis. The sequence goes on along the minus strand of NW_007585124.1, from coordinate 115,509 downwards.
GGTCTCCACTTTCCACTTCATTTCCCAGCTTCTTGAGTGTTCGTGCTGCCTTGGTTAGTGTGGTAAAGGTCGTCTCTCCAGTATCCATTTTGATTTTTAGTTGCGCTGGATACACACATTTTGCTTGTATATCTTTCTTCTTGAGTTGTTTTATGACTTCATATCTCGTCACCATTACCAGATCATCAGATCTGGTGAAAAATCTTGGTCAAGGAAGATCCTCTTGGTCTTGAAGAACACGTGTTTCTGGCTCCAGGCTCTTTTTATAATCTCATCTTTAGTTGCTGCATTTACAAATCTCACAATGATTGATCTGGGGGGCGCTGGTGCCTCTTTGGGTTTAAATCCAATTTATCTATGTGCCCTCTCCATCTCGATATTTAATTCTGCTGGTAAATCAAGGGTGTTTTGACAACCTTTTGATAAACCCTCTATAATCCGGAATATGCGAATATTGCTTCTTCTCAGTCTGTTCTGGAGTTCTTCACATCTAGCTGAGAGCTCAGCTTCACGATGAATCAAACATCTCAGTGCTCTGTGGTGTTGCACCGTCGTTTCTTCTAACGCACTGGTTCTATCTTCATGGCTAGCGGACGAACTTTGTAGTTCGAGTTTCTTCTTCCTTTTATCTCTCTTGATCTTTCTTATTCGTGTTTACGTTTACGAAATACGTTTAATAGGAACGGTCTTACCTAATTTTTGACGTGGTTTAACATAGTTTTAACTTATCTTTTCAAAATCTTTCGACGGAGCTTTGCCTCTTAGTTGTCGGCCGTATTATGACGTCACCGGAAGTCAATAGTGGACTTTTTAACAAACGCAGGAACATTAGTGGACTTTTTAACAAACGCAGTAACATTAGCGGACATTTTAGTGGACGGGATTCCTAATGTCGTGTAAAGAAAGTCTTTCCATCCTCTATTCTCCATAATGTCTAACGATCCGCGTCCGCTGCCCCGATCACTCAGTCACTGTCGTGGTGTTTGGCGGCTTCCCTTTTACGTCAGAGTTCATATGACGCCGCCCTGTATGGCACCATGTCACCGGTAATAAGTCCCTCTTTTTAGGCAGCGGTCCATTTGTTCAGAGCTTCGCAAACAGATCTATCGACCCGTGGTTTTTGATTTGGGAAACTGTAGAACCTGTACAAACGATATCATCTGTAGGCTTAGCAATGGAATCCGTCACCACTTCCGCAAACAATCTTACGCCGTCTCCGGAGCTAGGCCGGGTGTCCAGAAGCTGAATGTTGGCCGGATACATGGCAACCGTGGTCGGTGGGCACTCTGCCGAAATTTGTTTCGGATTCAACTTCTTCTTCCATTTTTTTTTTTGCGCATCGCTGCAGAGGTCTTCTTCCTGCGCTGTGGTCACAATCCCGAAGGATCTTCTTCGGTCGTGTGGAGCAGTCTTCATGCGCAAAACCAGAAAAAAGGCGAGCGTCAGAAGAGTTGGTATGTGATGATGGTGCGGGACGATGTACAAAATGGTTAAAAAATAAAGCAGTTGCGTCGGCGTCTGGAAAACCCACGCCATCTTCTTTCGGAAGTTGACAAGATCTATCAGTGAACGAAAGAAAAAATAAAAGACAGGCGAGACACGAGTGTAAGGGGTGGACACACATACTTCTGGCCACGCCCCCAGGACTCTTCTAAATCCAACATGGATTTCCTTCATCATTTTCTTCTTTATTGTTTTTGTTGAAACACAGTCAGCAGACCGAAGAACGTTCATGCCAGAAGAGTGAGCATGCAGAAAAACAACAACAACAAAAACCACAACAACAAAAACCACAAGAGTTTCACTAATGAATCATAGAAAAGTCTTTGCAGCGCCACCTACAGTTCGGACGCCAGACTCAGGCTGCAAACAATCTGAGGGCAAACAGCCAATCAGAGCAGTGTTTCTGTTTCTCTTCTAAGACAGGGCCACTGTGCACCAACACACACACACACTCTAGCGCGCACACACTCACACCTAGACAGACATACACAGTCACACACACACACTGGGTGCAGAAGGTGCAGTTCCTGCCCTATCCTGAAGCAGTGATGTAGAGCTGACTCTGCAGGATGTAATCGATGACGGGCTGACTCAGATATTCCACCACATGACCGTCACCGTGCTGCAGAGCCAATCTGTTGACACACAGATCACATGACCCATAATCACTTCCTGTGACTTTAAATGTCCGTCCTGTTCACATTTCACACACACATCATTCTAATATATACAGAATATATTCATATATATGCCATTCACCTGCTCTTGGTGGAGCTGACGATGGACATGGGGTAGGAGGTGGCGTCCTTCACCACCAGGATGTTTTCCTGAAAAGACAACAAACACCATTAAAAACAACAGACTCCAAACACTCAACTCCTGTCTCTGACCTTTGACCTTTCATCCACATTTCACACCAGAAAATGTCCTCAGAGCAACAGATTCTCTGTCAAACACAGAGGAAAGTACAAACAGTAGGGGGCAGTAGATATGCTGGTAAAGAGTGTCTGAGCGCGTTAGCTAGCCTAGCCTAGACTTAGTGAATACTTTTTTACTTAATTTTATCCATTTAGCTGAGGCTTTTATCCAAACTGACTTACAAGAAGAGAAATAACAATCAGGCTGCAAAGAGGAACTCCACCACTAGGAGACCACGAGTTAGGAAACTGGGACTTCATTAACTAGGGTGAGAGTGCAGAAGAGGAGACAAGGGCAGAAAGAGAAGACAGGAAGTGCTCCCTGAAGATAAAAGGCTACAAGATGTCAGTCGGTAACCAGCTGAAAAGTTCTGAGCCAGTTATATAAAACAATACATCAGCATTAGCATCAGCACTAGTATTAGCATCAGCATTAGCAATACATTAATGTGAGACAAAACACACACACACCTTGTACTTGCGGAGAACAGCTGATTGGTTCATGATTCTCTCAGTGTCGGCTCCATCACGAGGGACAACCACCATCCCAAAATCTCCAACGATCACCTCCATCTAAAACAACAGACATGACGTCATATGACTGTCTGAGTCAGTGGTTCTGAGTCTGTGACTAAAAGATGCTTACGTCGCTGTCCTTCCACAGTCCAGGGATGCAGAAAGACTCCAGGAGGTCACTACCACAGAGGAGGAGGATACGTAACTCTACAAACAAGGATAAAGACATACCTACTGTAAACTACTTCCTGTTGACTGTTAACAACTTCCTGTTGACTGGATAAAAACTAAATGACTGACAAACAGAAGTTCAGGAGCCCAACTCACCGATCTCCTCGTACCTCACAGTCGTACCCAGGTTTGCATTTTCATCTGAGTGACACAGAAACAGTCAGAAGAGCGCCACCATCAGGACTCAGGTCCTTAGTCCTATCATTAATCCTTATTCATCAATATCTCTAGAGCTAGAGTGCCTACTACTGATGTTCTGTGGCGTTACTAAGCTAACGTTCGCTAAAACAAAGAAACTCACCAACGAAGGTGAAACGGTCGATGTGAGGACGAACACAACAGATCTTCCCCAAACTCTCACTCAGCTTCCCCCAGACTTTGACTGGAGAAAACAACAGAAGAAGATATGAAGGTTTTCAAAGTAAAGGTCACTGTCACTGCTGTAAAGGTCGTTGTCTAAACCAGTGATATACCTCTAAACTTAAACATCGAGATGTACGAGCAAAACCCCTGCTCTGGTTGTTTGTTCTTGTTTTTAGTAACAAGAACAAACAACTTGTGTGTAAATCTAGCTTTCATCCATCCATCATCCATCATCCATCATCCATCCATCTATCATCCATCTATCATCCATCCATCCATCATCCATCATCCATCATCCATCATGCATCATCCATCATACATCATCCATCATCCATCAATCATCCATCCATCATCCATCCATCCATCGTAACAGTCTGTATCCTCAGCAGTAGGTGGCAGTAGAAGCTGATAACTTTACCTGCAGTGGGCTTGTGATTCATGCTGTTGCGGTTCTGGTAGATGGGTGGAGTCTGGTTCTGTGGCTGACCAATCACAGGCGTGCTGGATGGTGTGTTTACATTGGACAGAATACAACCTGTCACTCTCTGATAGGAAATAAAAAGTCTGTGATCAGATCAAACAATCAACAACTGTCGCTTATCAGATTCTATTGATTTCTTTTTAAACTGTAAATATTTTCAATGAACTGGAAACAGGAAGTGACCTCACCTTCATGAGGTCTCTGTGATGCTCCAGAACACTGCAGGTCGTCTGCCATGTCTCCTGGTAACACTCCCACGGGTCCACTCTGGAACACACACACACAAAAGAAAACAGGTAAATACCTTCACAATCAAAGTCTGGGCCAGTAAAACTACTGAAACAGGAAGAGGGCGGGTCCTCACCTGATCCAGTCGGAGGATTGGACGGCCAGCTGACACATGGTCAGACGATGTCTGCTGGACACCAGACCCTGAGGACAAACACCACCATGTGATCAGCCCAGCAGAGCCCACTCTATAGCACTACTAGTGGTGAGGTTTGACTCCCACACTGACAGCACTCTCAGATGGACACGTTTAAGGTCCACAGTCCTCAGCTTTTACCCCACTGTCAAACGTCACGACCCATGAAGATGGAGTCAACAGTCCACCAGAGCAACCAGAGGCGTTGGTTGATTCTACAGCAGCCTCACTGTGTAACACACTGGACTCTTCCCTAAAACTGCCATCATGTAAATGAGACAGCAGGTGGCGCTCTACAGGTGTTGAAGTGTTTAAACAACTTCAGGACAGGTGTAATTGGTCACTTGTATAAAAGGCACCGTGAGTTCTTATTCAGTCCAGTAGGCACTGGTCCACTGCTCTGTTCAAGCATCTGTCCCACTTTATGGACTGCATCATTAATGGACAACATGAACGGACATGAGGACAGGAAGTCTTCGATCACTAAACTGTACAGACGTGTCTTCACCAACAGCCCAGCTCCCCAGCTTTAGAACCAGCTGCCAGTCTGGGTTCAGGAGGCTGACAACAACAAAAAGTTGCTCACTTACTGGTTTCCCATACGAGTCGTGCACCGGTGAGATGATTCCTCCGATCACGATGAAGCGTCCAGTTTTGTCCAGGAACTCTTTGGCTTTCTCTGCACACACACACACACACACACACACACAAATCAGAAAGGACAATAGTCAGAATTAAACCACTAGAGGTGTATGTGAGCTGCGGAGAAGATCGGAGGAAACTGTAAGAACCTAAGAATGTTCACGGAGAAAAGAACTAAAGAAGTCATTCACATTTTCTAACATCTTCTCCAAGAGGATTCTTCTGACATGAGTCCACGCTAGTCCACACAAGTCTACGCTAGTCCACGCTAGTCCACACAAGTCCACGCTAGTCCACACTAGTCCACACTAGTCCACACTAGTCCACGCTAGTCCACACTAGTCCACACTAGTCCACGCTAGTCCACACAAGTCCACGCTAGTCCACACTAGTCCACACTAGTCCACGCTAGTCCACGCTAGTCCACACTAGTCCACACAAGTCCACGCTAGTCCACACTAGTCCACACAAGTCCACGCTAGTCCACACTAGTCCACGCTAGTCCACACAAGTCCACGCTAGTCCACGCTAGTCCACGCTAGTCCACACTAGTCCACACTAGTCCACACAAGTCCACGCTAGTCCACACTAGTCCACACTAGTCCACACTAGTCCACACTAGTCCACGTTAGGGTGTGTAGGCTTCAGCTGATGAAGGATGCAGCCAAAGAACGAGACACAGGCCACGAAGCTGTGACGCATTTGAGCAGCACCGACCTGAAACCACTGAGACTCAGACCAAACCGCCAACTGCTCCTTTAATCCCTGACAAGTCGTTTTAAGCAACATGACAAAAATGGCTGCGAGTGTTTGCGGTTCTGAATCTTCAGAATCCAAGAGAACTCCTCCACAACTGGAGGTTTAGACGCAGAGACGCACGAGCCTGAAGGTTCTTGAAGAACCCGGAGGCTGCTGCAGGTTCCGGATCTTTCCTTTTGATTTTTTTCGTCATAAATGTAAGGATCCGGTTCTCTTCTGTTTTGTGCGCAATTTTGCCGTCGCCCTTTTTTCAGCACCGCCCTGCTGGACAGCGCCTCGCGCACATGCACACGCACACTCACCGAACATATGTATGTGTCCTTTGGTGATGGGGTTGAAGCTGCCGCACGACAGCAGGATGACGTGGGTTTTACTGGACTCCGTCATGACTCCGAAAGTCCAGAGTTCTGCTCCCGGTCTTGCTGCTGCTCCAGGTCTTGGGATGTGCGGTTCTGCGGCGGGTTTGTTTGTGTGTCCGCAGAGAAGAAAAACGGAGGGGGAGGGTCTGCAGCCGGAAACGTCATCATCTTAAAGAGACAAACGCACGGAAGCAACGCATACGTCACCACCGCTGTACCGCACCTCCACCTCCAAAGGGAGGAACCTGAACGAACCAAAGATGAAGTCAGATCATAGAGCAGATCTAAGTTGAACCAGACCTAATCAATCAAACCGGGATGATTATGGACTCTGGAACCCTGGACCGTCAGTAAACCAGGCATACAGGGTCTGTGGTACTGCACGGTGAGCAGGTCAACAGTCGGGTTTAAGTAATCCTGGATCACACCAGTTTAGGCTTCAACAAATCAGGTTCATATTAGAAACTTGGGCTGAGACTGGACGTCATTTAATGAATGGGGTCAAAGTTCACATATGTGAATCCTCTCTTCAATACGGTGTCCACTGAGGACCAGAGCTGACGTCACAACGTCAATTTTGTTTGTTCAGCCCAAATTCACAAAACACATTGGTCACATGATCAGAGACAAACAGGGATTTTTATTCTTCGGGAACATGACGAGAACAAACATGGCAACACAGTCACGTGACCGAGATGAAAGGGTTCCATTTTAACACAGAGAACATCAACGAACACACGGGTCTGTTGTTGAGAGTCAAAAGAAATAGCTGAGTCATCACAAACAGATGATACGCCTGCACTTTCTCTGAAGACCACCGGGGGGAGCTGTGAGCTCTCCAACACGACTGTTAAACAGCAGTCACTCAGTGGCTAGCATTGTGTGCGTGTGAGTCAGGTTCCCAAAAGAATTCCAGAGAACCATGAATCCTGTAGAACACTGATGGAGGAACCGGTACCGTTGTCCACAAATACAGAGACATATTGTCCGACCTGAAACACACACACAAATAAACAAGGTACCAGTTCATGTAGTTCAAGGTAGAGTGTTCTCCAGGTGGAGGAGGGGTCACACAGGGGAGCGGCGGGGTCGGAGTCACTAATGTTAGCCGGTTATAAATGTGTTGTTAGCATGTTGTGGGTTAGCTGTTAGCATGTTGTGGGTTAGCTGTTAGCATGTTGTGTGCACCTTTTTTACCTGTAGATACAGTGTTCCTGTTAGAAGGACGGTAAATGTTCCTCCAGCGACAGTCACGCTGGTCACTGACTCTACAGAGCTAACAGACGGGTTCATTTAGCTGAGATTATAGTCAGGATTAAAACAAGCCAGGTTTAAATCTAAGTTAACTCCAGTTTTACTCACAGGTTGTTCTGACAGAGGGACTGGACGCAGACGGACGTTTTCACGCTGTCTTTTAGACGAAGCTGGAGACGATCACCTGACTCTGAGACACACACACAGTGACACACGTTAACATGGATGAGCATAAATGAGCTGAACAGGAGCTATGTTCTGATTGGCTGTGGTTCAGCGGCTCTCACCTATCAGCAGACTGCAGGTCAGCTGATAAAACCCGGACTCTGGGGCCGTGAAACGTCCACTGCCGCTCTCGAAGCCACGCCCCCTCTGGCTGTGCTGAGAGTTGGACACCTAAACAAATCCGACGATGATCCGTCAACACATCATCTAAAGAGAGGAGGCGCACAGTGCATCATGGGAAAGCATATATGTCAGACCTCTCCAAAAGGCTGCAATTCCACCAGGCTGCGGCGCTGGACGTTGATTGGCTGTAGGAGGCGACTGAAGAAGAAAGCTGAGACTTGAGGCCGATCACACGGTGAACAAGCGCCACCTATATGTGAGGTTACAAACACAAGAGGACATGAGAGTTTGACGACCAGAGTGAAGAAGGTCAAAGGTCTTTGACTGAACCCCAGCCTCAGTCCCTCCAGACCCGGTCTAACACCCAGTACTTTATAAAAAACACACTGTTACTATAACTGCTTGTACTACACACACACACACACACACACACACACACACACACAGAGAGAGAGAGCGTTCCAAAACAGCAGTCAACAAAAACTACAGCTAGCGTAGCGCCCCCTCTCTGCAACACTCCCATGTACCGCCACACTGCGCCTGACAACCAGACAAACAAATCAAAACTAAAATAATGGATCTGTGATGCAACATAAGGCTCCGTCACACAGACTGGTACGGAGCTCCGTGGTTCTTCACCTCTCAGTCTCAGCTGCAGCTCCTGGATCAGGTCCTCTTGCTGTGGGAGAGGAGGGCCTGGGGATCCTGGAGGCCCCTGTGGTCCAGGAAGTCCTGGAGGTCCTGGGAGACCATGCTGCACAGATTTAGAGACGTGTTAGCTTGTAGGCCACCAACCCCTCCTGACTTCCTGTTGAGGTTGTGGTCTCTGACCTTGGCGGATCGTCTGGACCCGCGATTCCTCCGGTTCTCACCCTTGTTGGAATTTTTCCTGAAAATCCTCCACGAGCTCTGTGGGGACATGCTGGACAAGTCTGGTAATGGTGCCCCCTGGAGGACACACATAAACTTTGCAAATCACAAACTCATAGTACCTGGACTGAGCAGGTCCAGATGAAGAACCTGAAGATATTAAAGTAAAGACGAGTCTCAGAGGGTCAGGGTTATTGACGAGTCACAGACTGAGTCACAGACTGAGGCACAGACTGAGGCACAGACTGAGACACAGACTGAGGCACAGACTGAGTCACAGACTGAGTCACAGACTGTGTTCCTCCTCACCTCAGAACTGACAGTTTCATCCTCGTCCAGAATCTCTTCACTGTTCTCACTGTCCATGTCATCAGCATTTGCTGACTCCACCATCATCATCATCATCATCATCATCATCATCATCATCATCATCATCGTGGGTTGCAGCCCTCGGGCTCTGCCCCCTGACCTCATGTTCTAAAAAACCCTAGTCCAGTTGCTGGGTCAGGAGGACATGGAGGAGGGAGATGTTCAGCTGTGTCTTCAACCACTCACAACATCCCCATGATGCAACGCTGCAGCTCTACGTGTCTCACATGAACCAAATAAGCCTGTGTGGTCTTCGTCCGTCTCCTTCTCTGCTTTTGTATCCGTCTCCTAGCCCCTCCCTCTGATTGGCCCCCGTCTTCTTCTGTCCTCAGCCTTAACTTCTGTCAGTCAAATACACACAATGGCCACACCGCCCCACCACACCACCCCCCACACCAAG
>NW_007585124.1:43659-106054 GCF_000523025.1 Cynoglossus semilaevis | reverse complement strand
CACACACAGAGTGAGATAAAGCGGGCGTGGCCTCCTGAAAGGATGATGAAAGTGTGTGAGGTCTCGGCCGTTGTGGTTAAACTGTTTCCTGTGAATCTGATAGACACACACACACCAACACACCCACATGTACCCCCTCCCTTCACCCCCCCCCACACACACCGTTATCTTTCCGACCAGATCAAAGTGACCTCTGACCGGACCCTAAATGCTGTCAGACTACGTCTACTTTTGTATCAACTGTAGTTACACTTCCACGCCACAGGTGTCTCTGTTGTCTAACATGTGGAGCGTGTAATGAGTGAACGTTCACATCAGCCCATCAGGTCTACACCAGATCCAGACCCAGAACCGGTCCACACTGAAGTCCACCCAAAGGTCTCCGGCTAGGTCAGGGTCACCGACCTTCTGACCCCACAGATCGGTTCCGTGTCTGACAGTGGTGTAGATGAAGCTGGGAGAACCTGAAGGCTGCTCCTCTGGATCAGGACTCCTAACTCTCCACAGCTGTCTGGACAACCTGGACCCACGGCCTGATGACATCATCACATGATGTAATAAGACAGATGATGTCATCAGATGATGTAATAAGGCAGATGATGTCATCAGATGATGTAATAAGGCAGATGATGTCATAAGTCAGATTACGTCATCAGATGATGTAATAAGGCTGATGATGTCATCAGATGATGTAAAGCGGTGAATGGTGAATTTCCCCTGGGACAGAACTAGTCAGATGGTGAGTGGTCTCACCTTGGTGGTCTCACCTTGGTGGTCTTATGTGGACCAGACTGCCACTGGACAGTGGAGGGTAATGTCCCCATCTTCTTTTTTTCCATGATGCCTCCTGACCCCTGACCTCCTGACCTCCTCCTCTTCTTCCTGCACCACTCTGACCATGATGGCGCTCTGCCCTCGATTCCTCTGGTGCCATGGCATTCCTCTGGCAGATGCCAGTGTGTGATGATGGTGCCATGCTCAATGGCAACATAGCAGCTGGTGGACTTGAACCTGAAACATCCCAAGTCACTTCCTTAACCACAGACAACATCAGTTAGTCATCACACACACACAGACTGCTGACATGCTTTACTGTTAGGCACCAACACTGTCCACTGAGCTACAGTGGATTTTGATAAAAACAACAATAAAAAGAGTGGGTGTTGACTAGTTTATTACTGATCAGCTGTTAATAACTGACAGGTTGTTGGTAATTGATATTAATGTCATTGTTGTTGTGCTTTGTTTACCAGAGTTAATGAGTTTAAAGCTTCTTCTTCTAAACAAAACTTTCATTCATAAATATTAAAGAGTCAGTAAATACAAGCAGGTAAGTAGTCAGTAAATAAAAACAATCCCAAACATAATCACGGACTAGTTTTATAACTGCGTTGCATAAGTGCTTTTATGTTGGAGGAGCGTTTTATTTTGAAAGTACTACGCCCCCCCCCCCCCCCCCCCCCCCCCGCAGCTCAACTCAAATTTCCCTGACATCTAGTGGCGAAGTCTCAAATTGCAACTGACTTCAGAAATTATTGCTTTCTTCTAACAGCTATAGCGAACAGACACGTCACTTCCTGAAGCTCTTTCACAGTAAAAGTCGACTCTGCACTTTTATTGTGAAACGTCACTGTAAGGCAGAGATAAATGTGATCAGGTAAAACAACGGGAAGAGCTTTATGTTGAGGACCACGGTGACGTCACACTAGGGCGTGGCTAAAAGTGCTGGAAAAACTGAATGGCTTGATTGTCAGGAGTGACATCAGCACTTAGTTAAAGGGGTTGTGCTTCTCCTCCTCCACCTCCTCCCATGTTCCAACATGCACCGCCTCCTTTAGATGTCACCCCTGTCCAAGACCAGCATCAACAGGTCCAGGTCCCCAGCGTTGGCTGCCTGGACCAGATCAGGCCGGTCCATCAGAGAGACCGCGACCCGCAGTGCGGCCCAGATGTTGGACGACATCTGCTGCTGGCTGCAGCGTTGGCTCCGCCTCTGCTGGTTCAGAGCCGTCAGGAAGTTACTGACCGCCTCCCTGTTGGGCCACGATCAAAACCAGGACAAGGACCAGTTAAGCGCTAGTTCAATACTGGGAGAGTAACAGCGGGTCAGAAGACCCAGGACTACTTCCTGGTACCTGTGCGCTCCAAGGTTAATGCAGCTGATCCCCAAGTTGTACCTGGACCTAATAAAACCGGGCTGCAGCTCCAGAGCCCGCGTGTACGCCTCCACTGCCTCCTCGCTACGATTCCCATTCGCCAGCGTTGCTCCCAGACGGTTCCAGAGCAGGTAGTCCTGGAGAAAGAACCGCTGTGAGGTCGGTCAAGAGGCCACCGTGATGTCATGGGCCCACCGTGATGTCATGAGACCACCGCGAGGTCATGAGGCCACCGTGATTTCATGAGGCCACCGTGATGTCACGAGGCCACCGTGATGTCATGATACCACAGTGATGTCATGAGACCACCGTGACGTCATGAGGCCACCGTGAGGTCAGGAGGCCACCGTGATGTCATGAGACCACCGTGAGGTCAAGAGGCCGCCGTGAGGTCAAGAGGCCACTGTGAGGTCATGAGGCCGCCGTGATGTCATGAGGCCACCTTGAGGTCAAGAGGCCACCGTGAGGTCAAGAGGCCGCCGTGAGGTCAAGAGGCCACTGTGAGGTCATGAGGCCACCTTGAGGTCAAGAGGCCACCGTGAGGTCATGAGGCCACTGGGGGGTCATGAGGCCACCGTGAGGTCAGGAGGCCACCGTGAGGTCAAGAGGCCACTGTGAGGTCATGAGGACACCGTGAGGTCATGAGACCACCGTGAGGTCATGAGGCCACTGTGAGGTCATGAGGACACCGTGAGGTCATGAGGCCACCTTGAGGTCAAGAGGCCACCGTGACGTCATGAGACCACCGTGAGGTCAAGAGGCCTCTGTGAGTTCATGAGGCCACCGTGATGTCATGACGCCACCGGGCTGTCATGAGACCACCGTGAGGTAATTAGTGCTTTGGTGTTATCGCCCCTACGTTTATGTTGATGTCATCACCTGCGGTCGGACAGACAGAGCCGTCGTAAATGCTGACACTGCTTTGTTGAAGTCTGCACTCAGGTTGAAGAGGACGCCCAGTCCAGTCTGAAGGTCTGGATCAACACAGTCCAAATTCTCCTGGGAGGCCTCCTGGAAGATGTGGAGGACCTCCTGGAAGCCTGTCCTGGTGAGAGAGCGGCCAGCTTCACAGGTGTGGTCTCCATGGTAACATGTGCTTCAACTCAAAAGATGATGCCCATACCTGAGTGGGCTGAAGGTCCGTGGGCTCCTGCTGCTGGAAGGAGAACCCTGGAGTTCAACAAGGTGCTTGTACCGTGGGTTGTGGCTTATCCAGCGCCACAGAGCATCGCACGCCTCCTGCTGGAGACCGCAGTTTGTGCAGCTAACAGCCAACGCCAGGAGAGCCGGCAGGTGGTCGGGACGCAGCTCCAGACACCTGTGGAGAAGGACGGTGGGAAGTAAGTGTGTTTCATTATGGTGGTTCCGACTACCGCTCTGCGCCGGTGGCGTCACCTCTGCAGCGACACGATTGCGGCGCGCTCGTTCTCATTCTCCGCCTGAGTAGATCCAAGGAGCTGCCACGCCTGGAAACAAAGGAAGAAGTCCTGAACTCTGACCCCGCCCCTTAACAGTCACTCATGTCGTGGGCCTATTGTGACCCACCACAGGCAGTGATGACATCACCTCATAGTCCTGCGGGTCCTGGAAGATGGCGGCCTCCAGCAGCAGCACGGCAGCAGTTAAGTCTCCTTGACGACCTCTTTCCTGACCCTCCAGGAAGGCGTTGGGTTGATCCCGGTACGGGTTGTTGGGGCTGAATAAGTAACCCTGAGCACAAAACACATGCAGAGATATCCCCACCTGCTGTTCACAAACCAGAACTACAGCTGGAATTGTCTCCAGGACATGTCCTCTCAAATCTCTGACCTTTGACCTTCACATTTACACACACATGGGTCTGGTCTGTGGACTCACGGCACCAGAAACAAAGTTCTTCACGGACCGGGTTTTTTCAGTGAAGTTTAATCAAATGTCTTCAATGGACCAGGTTCACCACAGACCACATTCTAGACAGCGGTACACTACGTGGTACACTACGTGGTACACTACGTGGTACACTACACTACGGTACAGTACGGTACAGTACAGAGGTAGATCCTGGACTTCTACTACTGAGGATTAGCAGTTGTAGACCAGGTTTTTTCCGGACCAAGAACTGAATGAACTTACTCTCTCCGCTGGTGAGACCATGGTCTGGACCGGCTGCTGGTCCTCACAGTCAGAATCCAACCATTTCCTGCGTACAAGCTCCTCCCACTCAGCCTGCATCTTATCCCAGAAAACTGTGTCTGACTGAAACAAGACACAACACAGAATCAGAAAAAGTCCCACAATGCACCAGGAAAGAGAACGACATTCCAGGGTCAGAACACCAGGACCTGAGTGTCTCTGGGTCTGAAGGTTCTGCTGAGTCAGAGAACAGGAAGTCCTACAGGACATTTGATCAGAGTCCAGAGGAGTGAGACAGAACCTGATCTGAGGTAAGTGTGTGTGTGTGTGTGTGTGTGTGTGACCTCTACTGCAGCCTTGGCTCTGAAGAACTCGTCCTCCAGAGACTCGTTTCTGGTCAGAAGAGAACGTGTCCTTCGACGAGTCGGCCTGGACTCCTGAGGACATGATGACATCATTGTGATGTCATAATAAATATACACAGCCATGAAATATACTTATTATTGACCTTTGATGATGTCAGAAGGTCGAGGTCATCATGGACATCAAAGTTCTTCATCAAAGGATCTGTTTTAAAATCCACAGACCTACACACACACACACTGTTAGTTCAGTTCATTACAGTGACCAGGAGGTGGAGCCAGAGGACAGAGTGGGTGTGGTTACCAGAGCAGCTCACTGGAGGAGTGATGGGAAGAACATTTTTTCTCCAGGGTTCTCCTGCGTCCCACACCTATGTCCACATGCCATTGGTTTAGACCCCCTGTAACCATGACGAATGTTTAACACGTCACTAGGAGACAAGTGAAGACTGCTGAGAGACCTGGTCACCTGAGTCCACATGTCCCGCCTCCATGTGGTTCAGCCCTGTGTCCTCAGAGGGACTCCTCTTTGTAGGACTCCACCTGTGGTCCTTATGACTCCGCCCACTGGTGTCACTCGGCTCACTGAGGTCCACAAGGTCCAGGGTAGTTGACAGAACTGGAGGGGACAGGAGAGGACGGGGAGAGGGGACACATGGACCTTATAATGTCCAAACAATGACACCTGAAAAAGCCTGATTCTTCTGTTGACCACACTGAGGCGCTGTTGACAAAAGGACAGTCCAGTCAAAGGACAACAGCTCCAGAGTCTCCCACCGTGGACATAAGGTCTCAGCCAACACAGGCGAGTCACATGACCCGCTGTGGCGTCTATTTTAGACCTTGCCAGAGTCACATGGTTTAGCAGTGACCAATCACGTTCACCCTCCATCATCTGATGATCATCTACAGATGGACCTGGTCCTCTACAGAAGACCACCAGTAGGTCTGAAGAACCAACAAACCACAGAGTCAGAGGCAAGGACTAACCTGCTGTGTTAGAGGTGAGAGGTCGCGACAAAGTGGGAGGGGCGTCTCCCCGAGTCTCCGACAGGAAGTCATCGATGGACGGACTCAAGAGGGGACGACTCTCCTGCTGCTCCAGAAACGGACAGAGAGACAACAGGAAGTTGACATAAAAACTTTGACCACGACTGCTGTGATCTGTGAGTTTGACTAAAGCCCCGCTGATGTCATCAGGCTGACCTTGGTTGTCACCGCAAGGAGGGCGTGTCCTTCACCAGATGTCTTTTTACCAGGAAGTTCTTTTAGCACCATGGCAACCACCCTCTCACCTTTACCCTGCAATAGGAAGTGATGTCACTCTTTTAACACACTTATGTCAAAGGGCTGAGCCAATAAGGTTGCTGGTCCCTGAAATGGAAACATACACAGTTCCTGGTTCTGTTCCTGTGCTCCAGACGGAGGTCAAGAGGTCATGACAACTGTGCTGAACTAGGTGGACAACACAGGTGTGAAGGTCAGGCCCTCACCTGGGCCCTGGTCCTCACCTGGACCCTGGTCCTCACCTGGGCCCTGGTCCTCACCTGGGCCCTGGTCCTCACCTAGACCCTGGTCCTCACCTGGGCCCTGGTCCTCACCTGGGCCCTGGTCCTCCCCTAGACCCTGGTCCTCACCTGGACCCTGGTCCTCCAGTTTATCACCCGATGTTTATCTTCTGCTTTGACATGAATCTTTAATGAGACCTGACTCTCAGCTCATACACTTTACGTGACACAAACCGCAGTGCACAGGAGACCGGGGCACAGGAAGGAGGAGAGGGGGCGGAGCCAAAACAACACAGGAGGGAAAGGCAGACGAAGCTTCAGCTGCTGACAACACAGGCAGGATGATACAGGGAGCATGGGCGGAGCCTACAGCACACAGGTTCCTGATTGGTGGAGGAGTGTCTGCATTCATCCTTGGTCCACAAACAGAACTGCTTTTTTATAGAACTGTAGAACCATGGAAGACTTTTTGCTGACTGAGCTAGCAGGAAGTTAGTACCAAAACCGGTACTGTTGGGACTCTCAGGGACAAACAGAGAACATGGTGGAACCTGGTGTTAGACATAAACACAAGCTCAATAAGGACTGGGATGGTACCAGTGACCAACCAGACTGGGTTTGATATTAATACTATAATGACATATTATTATTATTATTATTATTCATTAGGTTCATGTGAACAAACTAAAGCTTTTAGTTTTTTTTACGATATTAGAAAACGACTAAAAAACGTGTGATTCTTTCAAACATCTGTTTCAAAAGAATTCGGAGAAGCTTCGATTAAATGGAAACATTTTCTACTGTACGTTTAGTTCTACGTTAACAGTAGGATTTAATTACGATTTGTCGAAATCTCAGCGTTGTTACGGCGGTGTGCTGACGTCACATCTGGCATCACAGTGAGAGCTCACCTGAACCTGGTACATGGTTCTGCTGGGAATGGAGTCCGGCCCCAATTTCAGTCTGGGTCCTGTTCTGTCCTAGTCCTGCGTCTGGTCCTGGTCCTGGTCAGTCCTGTTCATGCCCCATGTATGTTCTCGGTCTGGTGCAGGATCCGTTTGTCGAACCGCCTCCCAATCAGTTTTGAATCCGACTCTGTTTCGCAGGAGGGAGAAAGGGCTAAAAACAAACCAGGAGACGAAGAGAGCCGAGCTGCGCCGAGGACAAATGACGGACACAATTTCTTCCTGTAAGGATTTTCACAATAAAGGCACGCAGTTTCCATTTCTAACATTGTTTACTTCAAGTCAAGTCAAGACAATAAACATGTTTGCTTAGTTATTTGTTCATTTGAAACTCATTCAGCACCATCTAGTGGTGACGAGGAAGTTGAACATCCCTCACCTCATTCGTGTTCACACATGGGGAGAATACATTGTTTAATCTAGTCCACGTCACAAGTCTAGGCTCGTCCGCTGAGGACTACGGTCAACACATGGTCATCCAACATGGCCGCCGGACCTGCCCTTTCTGTGAGCGTACACTTACAGGAAATGACATAACTCCTGTTATTTCTATTGAAGTGAAAAGTCTAAACAGAACAATTAGCAGAACTTGGTCCAGAACCAGACATAACAGGAACCTGAAGGACTGATCCAAAGGCCAGTGTCTTTAAAATCCTACTAAAGGTTTGGTTCAGCCCACAGTCCATGACACCAACTTTGCCACCCAAAGCACTGCATTATGGGTTTTTGTGAAACCTCAGGAATATGTTCTGTTGTTTTTGGTCCCTGTATTGGGCCAGACATTGTGTCTGGCCCACGTCTGTTATCCACAGTGTGGTTCTCGATCTTCTTCAAAGTGCCATTATCATCTGGCCCATGTGGTATTCAGAATGCGGTCCAAATCGTTTGCTCAGATGTGGCCCAGACTCCATGGATATCCTCAGTGACCTGCCTTGAACCTGGACTCTGTCCATGACGCACTGTGGTCCTGGTTCGGTGGAGCAGTGGACTTCACACTTGCATGTAGTTCATTTTTTAGATCGGTTTATCTTCAGCTCAGCGCGGGTCATCAGTGGTGATGTCATTGCTCGTGTCATCAGTGGTGACCGTGGCACCATTGTTAATGCGCTCCTTTGTTGTTGGAGTGACACTGACCCTGACATTGACCTCAGTGGTGGCGTTGGCGTCCTGCAGGTGGCGACTCTAACCGTGTTTTTCCCATAGAGTCGGCGTTCATATTGCAGTAGCTGCTCCCAGAATCCCGTGTTGAGTCGAATATAGGGCCGGCTCTCGATCACCCAGCGGTGTGCCTGACACAACGTCACGCCGCGGTAACGCATCAGGTACGCCATCACTAGCGCCGGTGAACGGCTCATCCCAACAGCACAGTGCACCAGCGTCCCACCACCTCGGTTCTCATGGATCCGATCTGCCACGCGGTCAAAATGGTCACCGAGTCGTGCAGTGGGCAGGTCGCACACAGGAACCCGCACGTGCTCTACCCCTGGGTAGGCAGGGCAGGAGTGGCTGAGGGTGGCATTTACGATCAGGGTGATGCCTTTCTGAGACACGAGGGCAGCATTCAGAGAGGCGTCGGCTCCACCCAGGAACAGGGTGGGTGTGATCTGAGAGACAGACATGTCCGTGAGCTGTAACACAAACACACACAGTGTGAATGCACTGCAAAACAGCTAGCACTGAAACAGTAGTAAAGACGCTAATGAAGCTAAGACACTACATGGACCACAGCTGTGCACTGGGTTTAACTAGACCATCAAAACTGTTAGCCTAGCCTAGCATGTTTAGCATTAGCAGCACTTCCCAACCTCAGTGGAAATCAGGAGTTAGCATCAAAGATCAAAGGTATTAGTAAAGTCAATGGGAGCAGTCAGAGACAGGGAACAAAAGAGAAGTGTTGTTAAACTAGTTCAACAACTAGTTCAACAACGAGTTCAACAACTCACCAACTAACACTGTGTCTGTCTGTGTGTGTGTATGTGTTACCTATGCTGGTCTCTTTTCTTCTCTGGTCGTGTATGTGTTACCTATGCTGGTCTCTTCTCTTCTCTGGTCTCTGGTCACTGGTTACTGCTCGCTCTCTCTCTCGCTCTCTCTCTTACTCTCACACAGGCCATAAATGGTGACAGGTGTCACTCCTCCAGCCAATCATGTGACAGGGCTATTTTTGTGGGACAGCTAAGGTCACATGACTCCAAGTGACAGAGAAGATGACATCACTGTTAGGAAACCAAACAGCCAGAGGAGATGATTAAACATGAAAGTTTCTGACATTCAAATCTTTTTACCAGAATTGTAATAAAAACAAACATGAAAAGATAAAAACTTGGATCCAGTTTAGTTTCGTCCATATGTCCATTCAAACTCCTGTAAGATCAAAGACAAGTTCTACTTAACTATAACTGTTTTAAATGTCAGTGTAGTGAAGACTGGACCAAACAAACTGGATAAAGACATGAAGCTCAAACAGCAACTTCTCCTTAAAACTCTTCAGAGTCTGATCTTTTTCTTATGTCATTTTAATGTTGACCAAATTCATTCAAAGTCATTGTCAACAAGACATCTTCAGTGGGAACAACCTGTGGTAATAACGCCATATTCCCAGTAGGACTCCTGGAATTGGAGGCTCTTCTTCTGTCTCCTCATTGGCTCTTTGACCCTGAGCAGAGAAACTTTCCAAAGACGTTTGTTTTCTGTTCATGTTCTTTCTGCCACTTCCGTCCGCGCTGCCGGAAGTGGATTTAAAGCAACGTCAACAAGGAAGAAGTCCTTTTAGCTATTAGCCTGTTAGCTACTCCGTGATGGCGGACCTGAACCGGCAGCTCCAGGAGTATCTGGCCCAGTCCAAAGCACCAAAGACCTTGTCTCATTCCAGCTCTAGCTGCGCGGTGGATCTTGAAAAAACAGAGCCGGTAACCGGTAGCTGGTTCGGTCAGTGGTCCAGCCCGTGGTCCGGTCAGAGCTCCTCAGGCACAAACGGCAGTTCGTTCTGGCCATGGTCAGCGGAACCGGATCCATGTCTACCGGGGATGAGTCGCCGTCAGCGGCTGGTCGCCTTTGGCGTCTGCGCCTCCTTCTCTGCGCTGTGCTTCGTCCTGTCGGCACTTTACGCCCCACTGTTGCTGCTCTATGCCCGGAAGTTCGCGCTGCTCTGGTCTCTAGGTTCTCTTTTTGCCATCGCGGCTGTGGCGATGCTTCGGGGCCCCAGCAAACTCTTGTCCGGCTTACCCTCCTCTCCCGGGGCCGCCCTGTATCTGTGCGCCCTAGGCGGGACATTGTACGCGGCTCTGAGCCTTCACAGTACTGCGCTTACGGCGCTGGGCGCCGCCCTGCAGGTCGCCACCATCGTCGGGTACGTGTTGTCGCTGGTGCCCGGAGGAAGCGCCGGAATGCGATTGGTGGGAGGAATGGCAGCGTCCGCCATCAAAAGAACAGTTAGCGGAAAAAGTCTGCCTATCTGAGATTATCAGGGGACCGGGACCGGGACCCGGTTCCTGTAGAACGTGTCGGTACATTCCAGAACAGCAGTTGAAGAAGACTGTTTTTTTTTTTCTCGACCTCATGAGTTTGTAATCAAAAATGTGAACTTATTCACTTTGATTTTGTTAGAAACTGATTTTCAGTCCAAATACCGGAAGTTTAGATAAACAAACTTCCTACTGTTATAACTATCTTCTCTGTCCAGCTGTTGGTTTTCTGTGAAAACAAATACTAAGACTCAAAACTGCTGAACATTTAAATCTCTTCGTGTTCTTCAGTGAAAAAAAAATTACTTCGTTGGAGAAAACCAATGATTTCAGCTCACAGACCAAAGTCCTGAAGGGACGGAGCTGGTCCTCTGCTGCCACCTGTGGCCGGGTGAACTGCTTACAGACAAAACAACACATTTAAAGTCAACTCTGTCCCTTTGTCACAGTCTCGCCGCAATGTAAAACACGTTGCTTTAAGTACAGACACCCGAGCTAACGTTAGCTACAACAGTCCCGGTCCAGACCAACAGTGTATCCAGCCCATCATAGACCAGATGAGAGGGATCAGAACCAAAGTCTTGAGATGTTGACTATAACAGCTGTAATTGTACTGTCAGTTTGTAGTACTGTGAATGTAGCAGACTGACTAAATATACATGTGTATATAAACTGCCGTGTGTCTGTGAGCTAAAACGACTGATTTTCTCTGTGAGGTTAGCGGTGGGGCGACAATGCATGCTGGTTATTATGGGCAGAAAACCAAGTCCACTCCCTGCAAGAGTGTCACTTCCTGTCTGCAACAGATGCAGTTAGAAGAGTGAATCTTTATTGTCCACCTGTGGGGGCAGTGACGACACAAAAACATAGAAATCCTTTACAAAAAAAACAAGTCCAGAGACAAAAATGTGAAATGAAGAGATGCAGCTTCTCTACAATATCTTACATTAAAACAAGCCTGTGACATCACACACTCACACCAGTGGACCAATCACAGGCCAGTGCTGTGTCACATGACGTGTCAGTCTTTGAGAGTTCATCAGTCTTTGACTCAAGGAAAGTAAGATAACTACCGGCCCCGGACCCCTCTAGGTGCTCCTCTGGGTGGTGGGCCTCCTCGTCTGGGTCCTGGTGGACCAGGACCCCAACCTCCACGTCCACCACGAATAGGAGGAACAAATCCACCGTCGTCTCTCTGAGGAGGTCGACCTGCAGACAGACGTCAGAGTTAATCGTAGATTAAAACCTGAATGTGTTCATTGATAGATGCTGGAGAAGAAGAATAAAGAAGCTGCGATAATAAATAATCCATAAAGTATCGATGGCTCTAACTGATCAGCCTGAGGTTGGTCGACTCGGCAGCATCAGGACTCACCTCCATCAGGCCCAGGAGACTCCAGATCTCGTGGATCTCCTGTTCCTGGTCCGTCCTGCCAAGGGCGCTTCCGCGGCGGCAGAGACGCCATGTCCATGCCTTGCAGTGAGGACGAGCGCTCGCGACCTGCCGGAGACGAACCATCATGCATCTGCTGTGTGTCTCGGTAAAGTTCATGTCCTGCAGGCAAAAAGAACCACGTTAAAGGCCTCGGGTTCTGAGTGGAGTAGATCCCACACAAAGCCAATTCTCACCTCCTCCTCTAGGGGGACCTCCTGACCGTGGCAGTCGTCCTCTGCCACCACTGTCCCAGCCACGGCTCATATCCTCCGGACCATCGAAGACTTCATCTGGAATGCCATACTCATCAGGAAAACCTCGGGCCCCAGGCCGACCGGGCCCCCCCGCTCTAAACCTACAAACCAGGTAAAAACAAAACAGGTTTTATCAGGACATCTGTCCAACCACAGCCCATGATGCCCATGATGTCAGCGTCACAGATCTTCAAACTGCTGCTGAAGTGAAACACGTTCTCACCGATCGTCTCTACGGCCTCTGAAGTCACCTCCACCAAACCTCTCATCGTGGCCCCAGTTCCCACCACTGCCTCCTCCACGGTGTCCTCTCCCCCGAGGTCCTGCCCCTCCTTGGAATCCTGGTCCAGGTCCAGGTCTCCAGTTTTCCTCTCCTCGGCCATGAAAGTCCTGGCTTCCGTCAAAGTCCTGAGGTGCACGACGACCTGGCTGAGTGTCATCCCAGTACCCTTGATCTGGTCCTCCAGAACCTCCAAGGCCCTGTCGATCCACAGGGCCCATGTGGTAAGTGTGTGGTGGCCCCCGAGGATCTCCTTTGAAAAGAGTTATCAGTTCAAAGTCAGGAGCGGATCAGAGCTTGGTCCCCGGACCAGACCTGCGATGACATCGTCCAGCTCAGTGTTACTGACCTTTCATGTTGGGCCCCTGCTGGCCCATTCCGTGCAGCATAGGCCCAGAGTTCTGACCCTGCAAAGACGCCATCAGTGTTAGGATCAGAGAGGACCTAAAACTAGTTCCTGGAACTGTTAATTACCAGTGTTACAAACTCACCTGGTTCTGCATGTAAGACTGCATGTTTTCATGTGGTCCCTGCATATTTCCAGGGGGGCCCTGTATATTTCCTGAAGGACCGTGCATGCTGCCCATCCCATAGTTGTTTGATATGTTGTTGTGAGTCCGAGATGGGGGCCCCATCATCCCACCCTGCATGGGACCTTGGGGGGCCATCATGTTCCCTTGGGGTGATATAATGCCACCCTGTGGTGGGGGACCCTGTGGATCCCTTGGACCCATTCCTCGAAGAGGTGGGCCCATCATGCCACCCAGTGGGCCCTGCATTCCCCTGGGACCATGACCCATACTGTGAAGCCCATCGGGGCCCATGTGTCTTGGAGGACCAGGATGTCTCTGCATACCTTGGGGTCCCTGCATGTCTGGTGGTCCCATCATGCCCTGGGGGGGGAGCTGATGTGGCTGAGGTCCTGAGGAGGGTCCCATCTGTCCTGGAGGGATGAAGGGTCCTGGCATACCTCCAGGACCCATATGGGGCCCCATGTTGTTGGGTATCTGCTGGGGAGGCATGTTAAGAGGAAAGCCTTGCTGGTTTGGAGGCATTGGACCTCCGGGTCCACCTGGACCTCCAGAGCTGGGGAAGGGGGGCCCCTGAGGAGGGCCCATGTTACTGTCTGTGTTCATCTGGTTCATCTTTATTTGCTGCAGAGGAGAAAGACAAATTAGGTTGACGTAGTTTCTACCACTGACCTGATGGTGGCAGCAGTGCTGTTCAACTGTTTGGACCCAAGTGGTTTCTAGAACTTTTCTCACCTCCAGCAGCAGTGGATTGGTGTACTGCAGCGCTGCCATTTCCTGCTCGATCTCCGCCTGACTTTTCTTTTTCCCCTCCACCTTCTGCTCCACCTTTCGGTCTTTGGACATGTCTCCGGAGGGCTGCATCATGGGAACTTTGTTCTCCGCCCAGGCCTGTGGAAGTGTGGGAACCCAGTCATTCACAATATGACACAGACAACAGCTCCACCTGCTGGTGAGCAGGTGTTGGTTCAGGCCTTTACCTGTTGGAACTGTGCCGGGATGGGTTTGGCGTAGGGGACTTTTTTCTGAGGCACTTTTTTAGCGTCTCTACCCATGACCTCATCCATGCCCCAGTCCAGTCCTGGGATTGACATCTCCACCTCAGGAGCTGCCTCTTTACCTGGACACAGAGACACCCAGGTCACACTGGTGCGTTCACCACAGCAGTTCTACCACATCTGTCCACCAGAGACACCGGTCAAGGTTCAAAGAGGAGAGAGAAGAGCAGCCTTCAGCTGACCAGTCCCTGACCTCAACTAAAGACCATCTACCAGAGTCCACCCACTACTGCTGCTACAGCAGAACTGCACACTTCCTCCTTCACAGAGGTTCCATCATTAACCAGGGCCACCGGACAAAGGGACTCGACTACTTCCACCTAAGCAGCTGTGGAGGTGGGCCGACACTCACTGTTCTGTTCCTGCTCCATCACGGCCTTCAGCTGCTCTGGGATTCCCATACCGGGGATCGCGGCCAAACTGTTGGGCTCCAGGTCGTCTGAAACACAGGGCACAGTTTCAGCTGTGAACAAAGAACTTCAGGAACGTTCTCCGTGCGTGACTCGCCCCTCACCATACTCCATGCCGTCCTCCGACATTCCAGGCAGGAGATTCAGGTTGTACCGGTCTCTCATTTTATCCCCTGGTCGATTCCGTGTCCAGAATTTACTGGGGAACAAAAACTGTTTAGTTAAGTTTGAGAAAACACGGTGTGTGGACCACGAAGACCACGAAGACCACGAAGACATCCCAACCTGGTGTGGTCGTTGGAGCCGGAACACAGGATGTGACCCAGAGGGTGCCAGGCCAGACTCCAGATCATTCCCTCATGAGCCATTTCCATCCCCCCCACCTCCTTCTCCACCCTGATGGTGTCAACACACAACAACAAAGACATGAGACGAATGTGGAACACAAGGAAACGGCTGAGAGAACACGGAGAACACAGAACATCACCCCGTGTGCCAGAAGAGCAGGGATCCATCAGAACCACCACTGGCAAAAAGACCTTCATGGACCGGGTGCCAGGCCACAGCTGAGGACACAGAAGAGAGACACGTCAGAATGCACCTCCCAGCCGGCGGCCATGATGTCACAGTTGGTGGTGATGTCACTGACCAGTGGCCTCCTTCTTGTGTCCTCTGAAAATCTGCAGCTCCTCCTTCAGGTTCCTGATGTCAAAGAGTTTACACAGGTGGTCACGTGACGCTGTCAGCAGCCAATTACCGTTCAGGTTCCACTTCACCTCCATCACCGTGTTCTTGTGGGCGTGGCTGAGGGGCAACACAGTCAGGGACAGAGATGAGACAGAGAGACGAGACGCTGTCCTCCGACTCTGTTACTCTTTCTGTGTGTGGTTCTGTGTGTGTGTGTGTGTGTGTGTGGTTCCGTGCCCTCACAGTGTAGCCAGACTTTGTCCAGTTTTTGGATCCCAGAACTTGATTGGTTGTTGACTGTCTTTGCTTCCAGAGACAACCAGACCTTTGGTTGGATGCCAATCCACACACTTGACATCAGCACCGTGACCTTGACACAAACAGGGAGATATGTGTGACATCATCACTGACCTCCTGCTGGTGGTGCTGAGTCACTGCAGAGGAATCACGACTCAGCACCAATCCTCAGCCAGACCTGCTGTGTGTTTAACCCTGGGGGTGTTTTGTCACCCCAACTTTGCTGAAGTGCTCGTGCTCAACAAGAGAAGGAGGTAATTGTCGCTTTAGCTTCTGGGGTCTTTAATCACGCCACCAGACTAACACAGGTATTTTTTATCAATCACGCCACCAGACTAACACAGGTATATATATATATGTAATTACAAACAATTCATGTGTAGATATAATTGCAGTTGAAATAAAACGCAACAAGTTCACAGTCAGTACAGTGTTTGGCAGAGACACGAGTATTTAGTATTTAGGCCAAAGGATCGAGAGGTGAAAACAGGATGTAGCAGGAATCACAGTAAGACGACAAGCAGCAAAAAGTGGTGAATCAGAGTGAATGGAATGCTACATAAAAACAATGTTGATGTAACAAATTTAATATATATAAGTTTAGCCTATTATGTAAATATTTCAATGTTTATTACACAAACTGGTGTATCCTGTGGGTATTTTCAAAATAAATGTGATTTGAATTTGAAGTTTTGGTCATTTTTTTCCGTAGTTTCATCAACCAGCTACAATTTACTTTATTCAACAGGGATTGGAGAAATATCCTGAACTAGCAGTACGACCATTTTTACATAAAAATAATATTATGAACATTTTTGTATTGGGGTGTGTAAATGTTTGGCTCGGCCAGCAGACTAACGCAGGGTGTGTTTGTGCAGTTCTACCTCTGAGGATCCGTTCCTCGTGACATCGGAGAAAGTCCCAGATCCTGACGGTTCCGTCATCGGAGCACGTTGCGAATTTATTATCTGTAGGTGAGAAACTGGACAAAAGAGAGATCGTCACTGTGACGTTAGATTCTGACATCACTGTGACCTCACTTTCAGCTACATCACACACTTTGAATCAGTGACCTAATACTTCAAACTCGCCACTAGGGGTCACTAATCCTGACAGAGTGACCCTACTGGATCAGGTCTTCAGACCAGGGTTTGCTCATCTTTAGATGCTGTAGGGTTCTGATCAACTTTAGTTTGTCTCCACCTGGTGGACTTTACACACACAGGCCCAGGTTTAGGGTTGTCGTCGTTGCTGTTATCAGTTCTGGTGGAGCGGCCCAGACAACAGCTGCTCTGGGTCAGACTGAACTTGGGCTCAGGCTCCATCCACCGACGGTGCCTGAACAGAGCTGCAGGTCAACACAGCTCTGTCCCAACCTGCCTGATTGCCCATGTGTGTGTGTGTGTGATTACATGTTGTGTTAGTTAGATCAGACGAGTGTGAGTCAAATCTGTAAACTGGTCCTAGTTTAGATTCACTGAATCAAATCAAAGCCGGTGACAAATGTCCTAGCTGGGACGTGTGTTTCTGACCAGCCAATGAGAGATTAGATATGGGGTACAGACGGAGATTATTGATCGACTCCAGAAAATGACTTGAAGGTCAGTCAAGATTTATGGTGAGGGCAGAGGTGAGGACATGAGAAGGGGATTATGGGAGATGGGTGGAGTTGAGCTGACCACCGCCTGACTCCTACTGAAAGGATGTCCCTCCAAGAGCGGGAAAGGTGAGTGTGGTGACTACCAGCAGAAGGAGTGGTTCTCAACATCTGGCTCCAGACTCACACTAAAAGTCAACAGCCCCACCTACAGGGCTGGTTCAGGAGACATTCTTTACACTGCTGTTGTCCTGATTCAACCCACTCAAAGGTCAATGATGGCATAACCGTCACCTGACCTTTAACCATGACATCAGACCGACAGCAACGAGCAAGCCCAGAGGCTGGTGGGTAATGCGCCATATCAGGGACACCTGAGTAGATCACATCAGCTGTGTGTCAAAGACTCTGGGACAGGTGCATTGTGGGAATGGTGGTCTAAAAGGAGTTTTATTTTTCACAGCTGCAGAAGCCTGTGAGGTCATGACCTTTTTATTGACTTTATTGATCAAAACCAAAGCTGGGATTTTATTACCTGCTCAGAAGATTGATGACTTTATTTAACATCAGTAAGAATATCAACAACAGATCAGTATATCTGCCATTAATCAACCACAGCAGCTGCAGCAAAAGCAGGAGGGAGCAGCGCCCCCCCGAGGCTGACAAAGAGCAGCGCACACTCGGATTAACTACAGAAAATGGGAGATGGAGTAGAAACCTGGCTTCTCTAATGGCCTCCTTGTGAGCCTGGAACATCTTCACGTTGTTCATGTTGGACTGCCAGTACTTGACGAAGCCGCCGTGGTCGGCTGTCAGCATCCACATGTCGTTATGAGACCAGGTCATGGCCCGCACAGGACTGTCGTGGGCCTATGGGGGTCAAAAGAAACAAGCAGGTCAGAAATGAACAACAATGAGATATCAAAGACCTGGACAAACGAAGGACCATAAACGACCAATCAAGTTGCAGCAATAAGATACTTTAAGTACATTTAAAAAGAAACTGCACAGAGGCCAAAGGTCATGTGACAATTTGCGTCTTGTTCATATTGCTGCACCCAACCTGAACTGTCCCTTTTAACCCTGTACCATGATGGCAGTGAACAGGAGGTGGCGCTGGCATTTACCTGCAAAATGGTCTCGAAGTTAAAGGTGAGGCCGTTCCACAGTGTGAACTCTCCACTGGAGGCCCCGGTAACCAGACGTCTGCCCTCGGGAGTCCACTGGATCAAGACAAGACACAGAGTAAGCACCTGTTTGATAGTACCGATCAGAGTAAAGTCGTTCCAGAGGACGGTCTCAGTGTCTCAGTAATTACAAGAGGACAAAGAAAAGAAACAAAACATTCTGTCAGGAGTCCAGAATTGTTTAGGCCAATCCCAGGATCCAAACAAAAGGCACAGACTGCCCTCTGGTGGACAGGAAATGACAGCAGAGCTCACCCTGATCACAAAGACTGGACACTTGACTTTGTTGGTGGATGTCCGGACAAACTTTGTGGTGACAGCATTCATCGGATTGTTGAGCATTCCCAGAGGCGGGACAAGCTATGAGGGAGACATAAAGAGGGTGTGGAGAGGACATTGGGGGGGGAGGGGGAGGGGGTATCTGTGATGATCGTTCAGTGACACTGTGCTCATGTTATTGGCTGGTGTGTGTGCAGTGATGTGTTCACTGACAGCATGTTCTTGTCAATACTAACATCATTGTAGAATCCAGCGTCTGGTTGGATGGCTCTAAGGTCCCGATGGTCTCTCTGCCAAAGTCTGTTCTGCATAGACAAATAAAAGTGATTGGCCACCTGATCAGTCAGTGATACCACTGGGTACCGATGCTAGGACTCACCTCTAGGTACCTGATGACAGAGGGGTTGTAGTCAATGGTTTTGCGGTTGACGGCTTTCCTCATGCGTTTGCCGTCAAAGGTGAGCTGCTGCATGGCCTGCTGCTGAGCAAAGTCCGGCCTCTTGTAGAACACCTGCCGCGGCGCCTGGTGTTGGAAACGCGGCATGTGGAAGAAGCGCTGCGGAGAACCGATGTCTGTAGCCATGGTGACGGTTCACACCTACAGATCAGAGCCACAGTAGGTGGAGGTGGTTCATCTATTTATTTACGTTAAAAACAATTGATTGACTATTAAAACAATTAATATAAATGTTCATCAGTGGCCATGTAAAAATAAACACAATGACAAACAGGAAATCCACTGAAAAATAAGACAAGGAACCTGAGAATAAACTTCACAACTTAAACAGAAATCAAACTTTGATGACGTGAAGACAGGGATCTGGTCAGCACTCTAGATGTCACAGGTAAAGCCCAATGAGCACCTTGTTCAGTTCAGGCTGAGGTGTCTGGGTTAAAGTCATCATCTTCTTAAAGAAACTCCACATTCCTGCACGCGACACAGCACGCACCCCAGACTGGTACCAAGTTCAACTTTGACCTATCACAGCTGAGCCCCATTATCTGACACTCAGTATGAAGCCAACATAGGAACATACTTGGTGCTAACATGGCAACAGTGCAACCCTTATGGACATCAGCATTCGCATGGCAACTAAGCTGTCATTGGATGATCTCAACCACAGAAACTGCCCCAGGCTACCCACTGTACCACAAGACTGAGACAACATTCAAGCAAACAATGGCCCACCGTCCACAAACGTTCTTTGATCGTTCCTTTATTTCTCATTACTTTTTCTGCCAGTCCTTAGCCTAGAAAAAGACAGTGATGCAACAGTGTTGATGTGAAATGTCATAAAACATCATAACTGTTCCACACGACACTGAACTCTACATTTATGAAGCTATATAGAACCTGACACCAACCGAAAGCATTAGTGCAATCACAAAGAGTTAAAAAAAAAAACTAAACAATAAAATAAAGACCAAAACAATAGCAATCACATAGTATTTTTAATGTCCCACAAATGATAAGATGAGGAAATAAGGCCAGAAAATTAGTTGACTTTTACCAGAGTCAATGATAGACAATGGAGTGGACTTAAACTTAAAGGGAATTAAACTAGTAAAGTGAATGAAACCCAACGAGGGCACTGTTCAAAATGTGCTGTGATTGATTCTTTTTTTAAACAAAATGAAAGAAAGAAGCTGGATTGTTCTGAACCCAACTAACCCACAAACACGGGAGCAGAGTCTTGGTGTTGTTTCAAGGCTGACTGCTCAGGTTTGAAAAAAACCTGTGCGTGAGGAGAGCATTACGTTTTAACGTTTTTATGTTCTGGACCTCCGTGAATGTGAAGTTGATCGTTTGAACTTATTTGTGTTGTGGTTGTTGTTAAGAAGCTGAGCCACGAGGTTTCCGATCCTCTGCTGGACGCCAACATTTAGCTAACGTGGAAATACCACGCTAAGATGAGCTAAGTCGACATAACAAATTTAATTAGACATCTGTGCTTATACTTTGTCTACTAAATGTAATGTACACCCCTGGAAAAAAGGTTAAATATAAATTACGTTTCCCCGTCAGTGACCACTCAAAGTTGCTGTTAAAGCAGTTAGCACCAAATGACAACACTGCTAATAGGCTAACAGTCTGAATCTTTTAAAAGGTGCCGACTGGTGATTCCGGATGTGGCCGCGAAAAGAGGCTTAACCGCCGGTTCCTACTGAACTCTACGACCGCGAGGCTGCGCTGATTCGCTTTTTCTCTTCCCGTCCCGATGTACTATACGGGGGCTAATGGCGGCCATACCGGCCCGGTCTACAACTCACCGAAAGACTATGCAGCGACTTTTCTTCGAACGTCACCCACTCTATATAACTGTAGACGGACTAAGTCAGAGTTTTTGCCGGTAGAGCTGTTGGCGTGGAAGCAGAGGTAGAGGAGTATTTAGCCTCCAGCAGGCTCCAGAACCGCCATCACATTCATGATACCTCTTCTTCTTAGAGCCACACAGACGCAGTGCATGCTGGGACGACAACGGGCGGGAGAGAGAAACGTCAACACTCAATGCATTCTGGGAAAAATAGTTATTTCAGATTGCGCCGAAGTAAACATTATTTTAAAGAAAAATAGTTTTTTCTTGACATTTGTCAAAAAGAATAAGAAATAAGAGAATTTGATTTTTTTAATACAATATGTTTCATTGGCAAAGCAATCAAACGATTAATTACTGTGTTCCTTTCAACGTGGGTCAGAAAATATGATAAAATACCCGCAGTGTTGAATCTGTAAGTGTCTGGGGCTTTACTGTGATGTTGGTGTGTGTGATCCAGCAGTGTGTACGAATAATAATGTGTGTATTGACTACGTATCAGAGCAATGATAAATAAATGAATATACACGTTTTAATCTGACATCACACATTTCACAATTTCCCAAATTAACACCATTAATACGTTCACTTTGAACTTTAACGTAATCGTAACGGCAACAAAATAGCTAAATAATAATAATTTAATAATTTGTTGGAAATTAGTTTAAAAATAAACATGTGTTTATTGTTGGGAAAGTCAACATTTCATTAAAGCGAGGAAATGTTACCATCAATACGTCGCAAAATCTTTTCTTACGATCTCATTAATTTCTCATTATTCAACATCAAATGCTTGTCACGTGTCTGCAGCCGTCACTGTACCTGAGTTTGCCAGAGTGACGTCAAACCTGACCTGAAGTCGAGACGGTCCAGAGTGAAGTGCCGTCTGGTCTCCTCCAAACCACCTGAACCTCTCCGCTCCGCTTTATCCCCTCCTCCCTAAGCACGCACCTCCTCTTCTTGATTCAACTCTAAAAGCTCCCTGTCGCCTCCTTCTCTACCACCTGTCAGGTAAGCCCCACCTCCCCTGGTTTTCCCTCCCCCTTTGAGAAGAGTAGCCAATTGACAGCGGATATGGCTGTTTAACGGTGGATTAACGGCCGATTTCCATCAGCTATTCGCTGTTAGCATATGGAGCTAACAGCTGTTGAACAGCTGAGAGTAAATCCAATAAATACCAACATTTACTGAAGTGCAGGTCAGTGTGATCTGACACTGATCAATACTGAGCTGACCGTGTGTGTGTGTGTGTGTGTGTGTATTTTCATGATGAACAGAGAAAAGTCCAGGTGGGAAATAAAAACACAAACATCTGTCCTAACAGTCAATAGTATGAAGACATACTGTTGTCCCACAAACTTCTTAAATCAAATACATTTTCAAACAAAAACAAAATCTGTAAAGAACTGCTGGGCAGTAGCTCCCCCTGTTGGTTATCATTTCTGTTGCTCAGAGGGAGGGGGTGAGGGACATGAAAATAATGTTCAAAGCTGCATCAGTGCCTCTGATGCCTTTGAGTCGAAAGAAGATCAAGGAAGGAAAGACAGGAGTGTTAGCTGAGAGTGAGGAGGAAGTGACAACACAGACATGTCCAAACACAATGTGACAGAAAACAACAGATCTTTCACAAGAAACACGTAAATCATTTTAAAAATCATTAGCTTTTTTTGACTTTACTAAAATGAAAACCTGGGCGACTCCTGACGCTGTCACTCTATTGGTCCGTTCTCCTGATGTGTTTCTTCTTCTTCCTGTTTCAGGATGAAAACCCGCAGCTCAGGACGAAAAGGAAGATCAATGAGACGACGGCAGAGGAAGACGGGCTGGACGAAGGACGAGGTAACGTCGGAATAAGAAAGAAAACAGACAGGGTCAGAGGTCATCGTGTTTATGAGTGTGTGTTTCTCAGGGTCAAAGGTCAGAGTTCAGGCAACGCTGGCCTCAGGTAAAGAATCCAGACCAGGTCAAGGGTCCGTGGACACAGGACGAGGATGAGAAGGTAACCAAGGCGACGCAGGCTTCAGATTTTACTGCCACCCTCTCTGTCACCCAAGTGACAGAGAGGTGATGTCACTTCATCTACAGGTGGTGGCGCTGGTGCAGAAGTATGGTGTCAAGCGTTGGTCGCTAATCGCCAAACACGTGCACAGTCGAAACGGGAAGCAGTGTCGCGAGCGCTGGCACAACCACCTGAACCCAGCTGTGAAGAAGAGCAGCTGGACGATGGAGGAAGATCTGATCATCTGTCAGGCCCATGGCATTCTGGGAAACCGCTGGGCTGAGATTGCCAAGCTGCTGCCTGGAAGGTTTGTTTCAAAACCTTTTTTAGTCAGTCAACCATTGGTCTGGGACCATACTGTACATACACATGCAGTCTGCAGACTGCAGTCTGACGGTCTGTAGATGGCGGTCTGTAGATGGCGGTCTGTAGACTGCATCCTGGAGTCATTCCTCCTTAACTTTACAAAGAAACGATTAAAGTTCTACCTACGTATTTCTTTATTTCGGGACGTACGCCACCTCGGTTGTAGAACACCGGGCTTCAGAAGAACATCTTGCTTCATCTGATATGTTCTTGTTTGGTTCTCAGAACTGATAACTCAGTGAAGAACCACTGGAACTCCACCCTGAAGAGGAAGGTGGAGGAAGAAGGACACCTACAGGCCCTGCACCGCCACAGCGCCTCCTTGGCCACGACTGCCTTTGGAGTCCACCCAGCTGCCATGGACATGGCCTTGGTCTCCACCCAGGTGGACGTCCACTCACCTCCTCACTGCTCCTCTATTTCCTACCTTTTCTGTTGTCGTGCTAACAATGCTGCCGACCTGTAGATGGAGAGCCCGCCCCCCATCAGAGCTGAGTCCAGTGACCAGAACTTCTGTGCTCACTACGTCTGCCGCTGCCCTGCCTGTGGCCCCGCCCCATCGTCCAGTTCCAGCCCCTCGCTGAGCTTGTGCGAATTAAAAGCCTCCAATGAGGTGGTTGCTTCGGTAAGACCCCGCCTACTCCTGATGTCAGGACTGGGATTCAGGTGGTTAGTGGAGTCATGTGACTGTGATGTCTGTCTACCACAGGACAGCGGAGGCCACCGCCCAAAGGCAGTGACATCATCACAGCATAACGTTGGCGTGGACCTGAGCCGGGCCGCTGTAAGACCACCAACATCTTTGACTTCATAACCTGCTGTGTACTCTGCTGACCTTTGACCTCTGTGCAGGTGACAGATGAGAATGAGGGCGGAGTCGTGGAGCCTGTGACCAGAGGGGGCGGGGCTTCCGTGTCCTCCTGCAGCTCCACCAGCCCCATGGTTCTAAGCTTCTCACCATCTGAGGTAAAGACTCTGCCCGCTGATGATGTCACAGGCTGATGATGTCACAATGTCATCAGTCTTCAGTACCGAACCAGAACCACTACACACGGCCGTCTGTTTTAACCTTGACCTTTAACCTTTGATCCCTCATTACTGGGCTTCAGTTCTTAAACCTGTGTGACCTGGACGACCTGAGGTTGGAGCGTGTGAACAGAGAAATTGACTCCGCCTACTTGCCCCCCCCACTCCTGGAGTCCCTGTATGTGGTCCCATCAGTGAGTGAGTCAATGTAACTGTGAGCCGCTAACCTGAAGCTGCTGTGGTGGTGTGTTCAGGGACGGCGTGGACTTCAAAGAGACCTTCAAAGCACTGTGGGCCTCTGCCCCGCAGACCCCCACCCCCCTGAAAATGATGGAGGAGGAGGTGAGTAGGGGGGAGTCACAGCTGTACCTGTAATGTACTGTAGGGTTGTGACCCCTAACCACACACACACACACACACACACACACACCCTGACTCTGTATGTTTCTTCACCCAGCAGGTGGAGCCACTGTTGGATGATGTGTCAGTCTGACCCCCGACCTACAGGGGTCACTGTTTAACAGAACACTGAAGAAAACAATTGGTGACATGTCTGTGTTGCAACACTGAAGAAAACAATTGGTGACATGACTGTGTTGCTCAGACTGACTGACTGACTGACTGACTGACTGACTGACTGATTGATTGATTGATTGATTGATTGATTGAGTCTTCAGATCCACATGAAGACAACTTTTTGAAAAGAACTTTGATGTATTTTTTTTCATTGACATCTTGTGAGGTATCAATCCATCATTAGAGTTTGTCCCTTGGAGCTCAGGTCAAAGGTCACCAAATTTGAAAAGAAAATGGAGAAGGAGGATGTGACAAACATAGCTTCATGTTAGCTTCAGCTGCTAACTCCACATCAGTATTTAACTTTAACTAGGTTACTGAGTAAAAGCCCTACGAAAGCCTGGCCTGAGCCTAATGGTGATAACCAGTTGAACACCAGTTCTGCCAATACTTGTTGATAGTTGGAGTATTAGCTGCTGCACGTTAGCTTAACATCAGAGGAAATATTGATTGGGTTTCCTCCTTCCCCCTGTCGGGCAGCGTCATTATATATTTTCATTTTGTTGAACTTTAAGTTTTTAAAAAGTTTTAAAAAACTAAACCGTCTGGAGAGAGACAATTTAGTAAAAGTTTATTTTTAAAACTCAAAGTTTCTGCATTATTTAAAATGTTTTTCTCAGTGAATGTATTTGACTGAATTAAACAGATTTACTTTTTAAATAAACATTTGTTTGGCCTCTTCTGTACCAACGTCAGCAGCTGAGGAAACAACAAACGGGACTGCTGTGAAATGATGCTCCCTCTAGTGGTTGTTGGAGGGAGTGCTGCTTCAGTAAAGCTTCATGGAGGCTTCAAACAGACCCATCAGGTCGTCCTCGGTGTGAGCCCGGGGTGAAAGTTTGGTCACTCGCTCCTGAAAATAAAAGCTGCTTTTTAACAATTTTAAAGCGCTAACGCTAACGCTGCTAAAGAGCCGAAGACGTTCGGCGGGGGGGGGGAGGGGGGGGGGGGGGGGAGGGGGGGGGAGGGGGGGGGAGGGGGGGGGGGGGGGGGAGGGGGGGGGAGGGGGGGGGGGGGGGGAGGGGGTGAGAGGGTGAGGGACGTCAACACACCTGAGGGATTGTTCCTCTCACCAGAGATGGGATGTCATCTGACGTGTAACCAACAGCTTGTAGTCCATCCTCCACCTGCAGGTCAAACAGGAAGTGACGCAGTGTTTCGGACAGAACAGCGCCCGCGTCTGTGCGCTTCACTCGCCTCACGTCTGCACCTGAACGCATCAACGTCATCAGAAACTGTTGAAGGCGTCGCCCCGACCATACGCTCACATCAGGTGACAACATATGAAACATGCTGTAAAGGTGGGACCAAAAAACCCACTGAGCTATTACCCAGAATCTCAGCTGCCTCCAGGTGGCGCTCTGGACACATGGGGGCAGTGAAGCTGAAGACAGCTGGAGACGTGAGGACAACAGAGAGACCGTGAGGCTAGAGGAAAAAAATAACAATTAAAAAGTGGAAACTAAAATCTTACATTATATTTTAGTGTATTTTCCTCACTTACCACCAGGGGGTGCACCACACTGTAACCCCTGGCTGAGTGAGTCTTCACATTCCCAGCTATTGGATAGGACATCCCATGACTAAAGAGAAGACAGCGTTTATATCTGACATTAAAACATTAAACTTGTACCAGTTAGCTCAGTACGCTAACAGCATGATTAGCCCTGTATGTAGAGTAGCCGTTATTGGTGCAGCGCACTGTTCTGAACGCAAAGGCTCTATGAACTGAATGAACCTGCTCATCGCAGTCACCTTAGCAGCTAAGGCTACAGGGGTTTAAATGCTAATCATGTCTAGATTAACAAAAAAGTCACTGGTCATTCAGAATGTTTAGGTTCTCACCACAGATGGACACCAGCATTCCCAAAACCTATTCCCGCAAACACGCTGGCCAGGTGCATGCTGGACCGAGCCTCAAAGTCCTCCGGATCCCGGACGGCTCTGTAGACGCACAGACGGATTAGTCAAGCCAAGCTTTTCAGTTCTTATGGTCCTGGTCCTGGTCCTGGTCCTGGTCCTGGTCCTGGTCCTGCACTTGTACCGTTTCATATACTTAGCCACCACATGGAGGGCATGGCGAGACCAGACGTCACTGATTGGGTTGCTGCCCTGGTAGGCGGGGCGTTGGATGGGGTTGGGTGGGCAAGGCTTCCTCTGGTTGAAAGGTAAGGCGGTGTATGACTCCAGGGCGTGGCTTAGGAGAATCAACCAATCACAGAGCAAATGGTTTAATCACTCAAAAGAGACAAAGTGCTCCCTCCTGTGGTCAGGAGGTGAACTACAATGAATTCCCAGTGTACTGGACATACACAAACAGAAAAGTACTGATGCTGAACAGACACTTTAGGGACTAGTACTGATGCTGAACAGACGGACTGACCACAGGACATCAAAGCCGCTGTTCGCGGCCACTCTTTCTGGCATGCTCAGTGTATGAGTCGGGTCCACGATGCCCAGAGTCGGTCGAATGGACCTGCTGGCAATACCTGAACACAGACAACCACTCAGACGTCGGACCAAAGAACAATAAGACAACCAATCAGAGTTGAGAATAAGCTGTGACGTCATCGCTGACCTGTTTTTGCCTTCAACGGCTCATAGTCAAAGATGGCGACCCCCGTGGTCTCACTGCCAGTTCCTGCTGTCGTTGGAACTTTTCCAGAGAAACACAGTAGTGAGGTCAGAGGTCAGAGGTGGGACAGGTCATTGTTTTGCAGGTCACAAGTAAGTCTCAAGTCTTTGCCCTCAAGTCCTGAGGTGAAAGGTGTCATGGACTGTGGTTCAGACTAACTTTAACTTCCTGTCTGTCAGGAAACTACAGCACACGTTTGTTGTCGTCTTTGTAGGCGACTAAAATAGGCGATCTACCGTGTGATACGACCGCCTCGTTATCACCGCCTTCATGATGTGACGTCATTAGTGATTTGACGAAACAGTTCAGAAAAATGACTGAAGTTAGCTTTCGTTTAGAACGTACCGTTCTGTGTGCAACTTCTCCTGTCGGAAAAAGAAATGTGAACTGATAAAACGGGGCGGAACAACGGATCCGCCCTGGTCCGTGTCTGGCGTTATTAAGGACCAGGTGTTGTTAAGACGGTTCAGGTGACCGTTACGGAGTGCATGACCGGAGGGCAGGTCATATGGTCAGAGGTCAGAGGTCAGACACTGCACTCAGCAGCTACCTGCTATGAGAGGCTTCACGGCTCCAGTCACTGCTTTTCCTTTTCCGATGGGAGCGTTGACGAAATCCAGGAAGTCGGCGTCGGGATGACAGGAGTAAAGATTTGCTGCTTTACAGGTGTCAATCACAGAGCCGCCGCCCACCGCCACAAACACATCAAAGGAGTGGGTTTTGGCGAATGCAATGGCGTCTTTAAAACTGGAACACGAGCCAAACGTTGAACACGGGGGAAAAAAACGTATCAAAATAAAATTGAATTAAAATTAAACATGAACATGAGAAAAGATTTCAACGTTCACATTTCCATCTTTGTTGTTGTCATTTCAGAAACCAAGGCCGTACTGTGACTTACCTAGCATCTGTGGGCTCCACTCGGACGTTGTCGTATACTTTGTACTTGACACCAGCCTTGGCCAAAGAGTCCAGAACCGCCTTCACCGGAGGGAGGCGGGACAAGTTCTTATCCGTCATCAGACAAACATTCCGGGCCCTGAGGTTCTGAAGGTCCTGTAGGACGGCCTTAAGATTCAGCCTCACAACGTACAACAGTGCGTTCAAACTGTGGGCTAACATGCTAACTGTACTGACAACGGACAAAAAGACAAAGAGGACATCGTCATCATCTTCTTCATTTGACCAATCACAGGCTTCATCGCCTCCTTTATAATTGTCTTTGTCACAAGAATGAAAATGGAAACAAGAATGAGCATGAAGATAACAGAGAAGGAGGTGAAGGAGAAGACGTTACCATTCCAATCTCTCTGCTGACTCCTGGCCCATATCTGATGTTAGAACTGGCCATCTGACAGAAAAACACAGGCTCAGAGCCAGAACACTGTGACAGCATTTTATTAACTGTCTAATCTGATCTAATCTAATCTAATCTAACCCTAATCTCTACCTCTAATCTCTCATGTTATTTCTAATCCACTGTAAATCAATCAGATGTCATCTATCACTTTAGAATATAATCGAAGCTAAATGTGAAATCTAATTTCTAATGTGACATAATCTTGTCTCTAATCCATTCCAAATGTATCCGCTCTAATCTCCATCTTCAATCTTGTTCATCTCACTAATCTGACCCGTCCGTGATGTTTGCGTCACTGACCTCGAAGGCGTACTCTGTCTCTGCGCCGCTGCTGTTCTCCGCTGCTGCTGCCGCGGCGACGACAACGACGGCCACAGGAGACACAGACGAGTCACTTTATTGTCAGGAACTTTTCTTCGTCTCAACATCATTAGATCTTCTATCAAAGTTCCTCTCTGAGAAGGTTCTCCATGATTTCTTAGTACAAAAGTACAGCTAACCTGGTTTAGTTAACATTTAACATATTAACCACTCCTTTCAGTTATTCAAGGTGTGTGTGTGTGTGTGTGTACCTTTGTAGAATGTGTTGGAATGAGCAGGACACCTGCACCTGTGTGACACAAAACAGCTCATTTTACTTCATTCATTTGAACTTAGTGATGAGGCTGCAGTGGATCAACAACTGCTGAGTCTCTGGTCTGAGCTAAAATCTCTGATTTTCTCCATGGACTTTGGTCTGAACTAAATCTCTGATTTTCTTTATTGACTTTGGTCTGAACTAAAATCTCTGATTTTCTCCATGGACTTTGGTCTGAACTAAATCTCTGATTTTCTTTATTGACTTTGGTCTGAACTAAAATCTCTGATTTTCTCTATGGACTTTGGTCTGAACTAAAATCTCTGATTTTCTCCATGGACTTTGGTCTGGACACATGGTTTATCGGTCAGTGGTCCAAGTTTAACAGAGTGTAAAACCCAAGGACAGTAGCCAGAACCCTCTTCCCTCTCACTTACTAACCGTCTTTAACTTGTTTAACCCCACAGGATCATGGGTTTCAGAACTTTAGCGCAGAATCTCCTGTGTAAAAGCGGGTAAACACGTCACGTGTCAAGTTCAACGTTAAAACGGTCAAACTTACGCAGCTCGCTCCAGCTGACGAAGCAGGTGAACCACACGATCCCGACCTGGACCTGCCATAAAGTCACAGAACTGACGAACCGCTACCGAGTTCTGGGACGGGAATAAGTGACTCGAAGCAACTGGAGTTTCTGGTCACGTGATCTCCCCGGAAGAACGGCCTCTATGTGTTCCTTTCAAAGTAAACCTCGGACGTAATGATTCGATCATGGGTTTACGGTGCTGCTCATCACTTTCACAGGGAAATGTATATTTAATACACAATATATAAAACACAATATATAAAACACAATATATACATATATGTATGTGTTTTATTTTTCTGATTTCAGTCTTTTTAAGTTGTAGTTTATTGAAATCATTGGTTTTATCTCTAACTAAGGTTTTAATAATCATAATAATAAAATAAGAGCATCAAATATCCATCTTCTGTGGTGCATTCCTAGTACTAGACCAGGGGTCACCAACGTGGTGGCCGGGGTCACCTGGTAGCCCCCGTGGAGTACCTGTTCTCAAACTAGTCAACAGGAGGGTGAATGGGTTCAATGACGACGGTCAGAAGAAGTGTCTGTTGTTGTCGGTCCTAGAACTGATTATGAGGACATTGTTCTGGAACTCTGTTTTACTGAGTGTCCCTGAAGTAGCCCTGAGTTTCAGAAAGGTCGTGACCTCTGTGTTCGAGAATAGACAGAATATCTGTGTATAAATGAATATATTTAAACAGATGATGTGTGTGTGTGTGTGTGTGTGTGTGTGTGTGTCTGACGGTTTGAAGTTAAAGTTTTGTTTCTTCTTCCCTCCGCTCAGCAGATGTGACATCATCGTGTGTGACATCATCGTGTGTGACATCATGACGTCAGTAACGTTCACTGTGCTTCACTGGCTACAGCAGCAGGAGAAACGACTTCAGCACGTCTCCTGCAGGGGGCGTCAGACCATCAGAGACAAGGTCAGTGAACAATTCCAAGTCAGATCAAACATGGCCGACTCGTGTGGTTTGTTTGTTTGTTTGTTTGTTTGTGTGTGTGTGTCTGTGCCAAACCTGCTGCCTTCACATCATGTTTTTTCTCTGCAGCAGATGAAGGTCACACAAAGGTCACACCCCGGTTCACAAAGGTCACCACGATCTACAGCTTCACCACCACCACCACGGGTGGCCAAGTACTGCTTGTCATGTTTGGAGAAGAAGGTTCACAGTGACGGAGATGACACATGATGATGAGCGACCTCAGTGATTGGTCGGGGCTTGTAGCTCCGCCCCCCCAGCTCCTCAGCCCCCTTCTATAAAATGGATCTTCTGATGGACTTGATCAGTTCCACAAACCTCCTGCTCCTCCTCTTGATGATGATGATGATGATGATGATGATGAAGATGTTCTTGTGGTTCCTGGTTCTCCTCACCCTCCTGGTCCCTGGTTCTCCAAAGGCTGAAGCTGCTGTTTCTCCTCTCATCCTGAGGCATCGACCACTGCTGCTCCACCTGGACCAGGAGTTCTTCCTGCAGCTGAGAGGAGCACACGGTCTCTCCTGGTCTGCTGCTGGTTCAGACGTCCTCTCCTCGTCACCACGCTCCACTGTGGCCCAACGGGAGGAGAAGGAGGCCACACAGAAGACCAGAAGATCGGAGGAGTCTCCCATCTCCCTGGACCTCACCTTCCATCTGCTCAGAGAGGTTCTGGAGATGGCCCGGGCCGAACAGGTGGCCCAGCAGGAGGTCCGAGCCAACCGCAGATTGATGGATGTCTTTGGGAAGTAGAGATACTCCCTACTTCCTGTCACATGAGCGACACCAGTGTCAAGGACTAGAACCAGTCTATGAGCAACAGAATCTTCTGCTCCTCCTCCTCCTCCTCCAGCGTCTCCCACTTCTTCTTCTTCTCTCTCCTCACTTTTCTCATTTCATGTAGACCAACCCAACCTCTGGTCTGGACCGGGCAGGTTGATGTTTGACTTGTTGCCATGGAAACATCCTCCGTGACATCATCTCATCAAAGCTGCTGTCTAAGGATGACTCTGTGATTGACAGCTGCAGTACCCCTGCTGGCCACTGAGTATTACTGCCACCTACTGTTTCTGTTTGTCATGCTTTACTGGTTAATGAATGAGAAGATGTCACATGACTGTTGGTCATGTGACATCTTCTGAGAGGCAAAGAAAAACATCGTTTTTTTTGAAAACCTCTTTTATTTGAGACATTTCAAAATAAAAGCATCTTCACGGAAAACGATCTAAAATGTTATGTTGTTAACAGAGTCTATCTGGACCAGGTCTGGACCAGGTCTGGACCAGGTCTGGACTAGGTCCGAGTCAAGTCCGGGTTCTGATTTGGTTCTGTGAGACTGGTCCAGGGCTCCTGGTATCACTTTTGGTTGAGCCAACTGAAGGAAAAGACATGTTTGGGTCCATCTCTGTCCTCAGCTTCATTCTGCTGATCAATCAATCAATCAATCAATCAATCAATCAATCAATCAATCAATCAATCAATCATCAATATGTCTTTACCTGGGGGGCAGAGCTGGAAGTTGCAGTGGGTGATACAGTGGGCAGGGGCTGGGTGGAGGGGGAGGGGCAGGGGGCGGGCTCTTTGGTGTGTGACGTCACAGTGGGCAGGGTTTCTGAGGGTCTCTGAAGGGGTGGAGCCAGGAGCTGAGCAGGTTTCACAGGAGGCTGCTGATTGGCTGCAGCTGCTGTCACTTTGGACTCCGCCTCCTCTTCGTCCTCGTCGTCATCCTTGTCATCGACTAA
This sequence comes from Cynoglossus semilaevis, assembly GCF_000523025.1. Taxonomy (NCBI): domain Eukaryota; kingdom Metazoa; phylum Chordata; class Actinopteri; order Pleuronectiformes; family Cynoglossidae; genus Cynoglossus; species Cynoglossus semilaevis. Next base: position 73,313 of record NW_007585124.1, on the reverse strand, counting down.
CAGGAAACAGTGTTAGCATCGAAATAAAAATGTGTGTTTAACATTTCCTGCTCCTTTGATCGTGTCACTTCCTGTCACCTCTGATGAAGTCCACTTTGCTCAGCACTCGTCTCTGATGTTCAAAGTTGGCAGTGAAGTGGTCCATCTTCTCGTAGCCATGTTGGATTTTTTCAAGGTGGGAGGTGTTGGTTCCCTCCATTATCCTGTCCAATGGTTAGACAGTGTTCAGTGATGTCATGAGTGACATCACTGAACATCAACAAAGTCTGGTTGGGTTTAATACTCACTGCTGCAGCAGAGGTTTGGCCGTCTGCAGAAGAAGAAGAAAATCATTCATTCTAATTGTTATTCATTAAAACCTGAGGCCCTTTAAGATAGCTAAGGGTTAGCTAAGGGTTAGCTAAGGGTTAGCTAAGGGTTAGCTACGTATGTGTTAGCTATGTGTTGGCCAAATGTTAGCTAAAAAAAAGCTAAAATCATAAATAGCTTTCAATGGTTTATTCTACAGTTTTTTTTTTTAATTTTGTCAAAATGTGACATGACATCATCACCAGGAAGTGGTGATGATGTCATGTCATGTTACGGTGACCTCAGCTTGACGAGGTCACCTTGTCTACACCTGGTCCCACTGACCAGAAGGAAGGCAGCCATCTCAGACTGGTCCAGGGTCTGGATGGTGGTCTCCAGGAGCTTGGCCGTCGTCTCCAGGTGCTCACTGTACCTCCTCCTCAGACCTCGGATGTACTCCAGCTTCTCCTCCTGCTCCGAGCTGATCCTCACAGTCATCTGGCTTTTCTTCTCCTCCAGGAGAGCGAAGATGTGGTCGAAGGTTTCACACACCTTGGACTTCTGTCTGCTGCCGTTCTCCTGTGGAGCCGAACAAACCTTCTGAACTCCTGTTCCACAACTTGGTACCAGGAACTTTAACAAGTACTTTGGTACTTCTTAAACCAGTACTTTGGTACTGGTTTAACAAGTACTTTGGTACTTTGGTACTTGTTAAAGTTCCACTACAGTTCACTGAAGACCGTACCAAACAGTTCCAACAACACCTGGTGGTTCCATTAGCCTTCACAACCAACAGTTCTATAAAAACAGTTCTGTTTGTGGACCAATGAATGATACCAGGCTTCCACCAATCAGGAGGCTGTGTGCTTCAAGCCCCGCCCACATGGCTTCCATTCTCCCTGATGTTCCCAGCTCTGGATCAGGACCTGGTACCGTCTTTACTTCCTGGTACATTGTCTCAATACATGTCTTGTAGTTCTACCATAGGAACCGACCCAATTAGACAGAAAGTCCAAACAGTACCAAACAGTACCAAACAGTACCAAACAGTACCTCCACAGAACCTTCAAAAATACATGACAGAACCTTAGGAACGTTCACAGAGTCTGGACAGAACCCAGACCAGTAGCGTTCCTCAGACAGTACCTCCTTCTGTAGATGAAGCTCAGGCGGGAACTCACATTGACAGTTCTGCTGGTCTCCTCTAGGTGGACCATGACGGCTTGGATCCTCTCATTGTTTCCAACCAACATGGAAATACAGTCAGTAAGCTCCGCCTACACACACACACACACACACACAGACACAGACATGGTCAGGATGACCCCTGTGACCTCTGGTTCTAAGCCCATGAGCTTCACCTCCGTCTCAGAACCAACGACCAGCACTGATTGGCTGGGACGTGATGACATAACAGTAACAAGAAGAACCTTTTGTTTGTTGAAGACGGTGTTCAGTGGCGCCACCTCACAGTCTTTGTGCGGTCCAAAGACTTTACAGAGTGAACAGGTGGGGGCGCTGCAGGTAACACAGTAGATGTTGATCTTCTCCTCCTCATGTTCTTCACACATGGGCTGCTCCACTTTCACTGGAGGACATGGGGAAAGGGGGGGGGGGGGGGGAGTGAACAGAGGACAGACACTGGCCAAGACGGACGGAGCGTAGCTGGAGACCGGGCACAGACAGGAGTGGACATTATTGTTAACTGTCATCTGTGTCAGCGTCTTGGTTTGGACTTGGAAACAGAAGTGGGAGAAGATGATCGGAGGAGTTTAGGAGACATCGTAGGACGTTAGATTAGGGTCAACTTTCACCTAACTTTACAGCAACGAACTGTAGTGGAGGACAGACAAGGGGAGATGAAGGAGCCAATCAGAGTGAGGGACAGGAGAGCATCATCAATGCTGTGTCCATCTGCTCCAGGTAAACAAAACCACCAGCCATGACTTTTAGGTTGTTGTTTCTGGTTGTTTTTTCTGGTTGTTGTTTCTGGTTGTTGTTTCTGGTTGTTGTTTCTGGTTGTTGTTTCTGGTTTCTCATTTATTTTAAGTTTTTTTCTCTCTGAGTTCTGAACAGAGGCTCATCGCCCTCTACTGGCCACTTACTGTCACTATATGAGGTCACAGCAGGTAACAAAACACAGGGGAAACCCTGAAGGTGGACCACCAGAACTGGACCACCAGAACTGACTACAGCCCTGTGTGTGTGTGTGTGTGTGTGTGTGTTACCTGCTGCCCTGCTGCTGCTTGTACATGTCAATGATGTTCTCCACCAGCAAATTCCTTTGCAGACCATAAACTCCATGTCGGTCCAGCACGACCTCATGTCGACAGGACGGGCAGCGAAAACGACCACCAGAGGTCACTGTGGAACTGCCCCTTGTTGACAAGTAAGGATTGGATGCCTGGAGAGGGGGGGAAGTTTTTGAAATGAAAAAACTTCCTACAACGCAGACATGGAGAAAATCAGAGATTTTAGCTCAGACTTCAGGAAGTTCCAGCAGGAGACGCGTCAGTAACAACAACACACAAAATGTCAACAACTATAACACAAAGTAGGACTATTAAACCGTTGTGTCCTGAGTTGCAGCATCCCTCCCTAACCCGCAGGGGGTGTCCTTGCTCACCTGGAAGATGTCGTTGGCACACTTACGGCACAGATTGTGCTGACATGGCAGAATGACCACGGGCTTTGTGAAGATTTCCAGACAAATGGGACAAATAAGCTGCTTTTCTAGAGTCTCCATGTTCGCCCCGACCGACCGAGTGCACCTTCCTCACCTGGGCAGCAGAGGACGCCCTTCCACACGGGACGAGAGTGAAGAAAAGGAAGAAAAAGTGAAGAAAGCTCAGAAGGACTGCGTCAGGGTTATGGAGCTGTCGCTGTGCGTGTGCGTGTGCGTGTGCGTGTGACTGAGTGTTTGTTTCTGTTTTTAGAAGGCGGCACGTCAGCTGTTGCTGTGGCAACGTGCCCTTATATGTCAGAGGTCAAGAGAGAACAGGAGGCACGGACATTCTTTAAAGGGGCAGTTTAGAGACTTACTGAGTATCTCCCCCTGCTGGACAAACGCAGTGACACACACAGATTCACACAAACACCTGTCAGGCTGTTGTTTTAAACAAAGTTTAATTTGACGTTAAACACTGTGAACACACACACACACACACACACACACACAGCTCACTGCACTACAGTTAATAAATGAAATAAATACATAAACAAAACTTCAACGATTATTTACACCACAATAATGATGTCATTAAACCACACCCTCGGATTATCAACTTCAACCAATCACAGCATTGGTTTGGTCACACAGGAGAAGAACCTAAATCTCATAGAGTCCCTGAAGGCATCAGTGAGCTTCACTGTCACAGCTCATTTCCTGTTTCCTGTCTCATGTGTAAGTGTCTCCGTATCTGCGGTGGCCGTCGCTGATCAGCTGAGTTTTCTCGCTGGCGTTGGTTGGCTGTTGAACCATCGGAGTCTCTGCATCTGTGACAAACACGCAAAAAGACCGTGACCTCACCACATCATCATCACCCTGTTTGAATTTCATCAGCCATGACCACAAGAGGCAGCAGAGGACCAGCAGCTGCCGACTCATGCAACACCTAAAAACAACACTTCTCACCCTGCTCCGGGTCGTTGCCTATTTCTTCCTCCAGGTCGTCAGGTGAGACGTATTCCTGCCCCGCCCCGTCTGCACTGGACGCCGGCCTGAGTTTGCCGCAGCAGCAGTTGCAGCAGCAGCAGAGGCAGCAGCAGCAGTAACATCCAGTCAGGACTCCGCAGACCAGGAACAAACCCTGGAACACAAACCCGGGGTCACCAGAGGCCCCGCCCCCGTCACACGGAAGACACGCCCACTCACCTTGGCCCACCAGGTGGACAGCATGAAGTAGGTGTTGACGTTGTCCTCGCCAAACTGTTGGGCCACATAGAGTCCCAGAGACCCGTACGAGTCGTAGATGTTCCTCTTACTGAGATCGGACAGGACGGCGTGGGCGGAGTTCAGCTCCTTGAACTTCTCCGCGGCCTCGGGGTTGTCCGGGTTCTTGTCAGGATGGTAGCGCAGCGCCAGCTTCCTAAAACAAGTCAAAAGTTAGGCAACGTTAGCGCTGCTGCAATTAATTGGTGTCGGAGCAGTGGGCGGGGCTTGTCACCTGTACGACTTCTTGATGTCGTCATGGCTACAGCCTCTCTGCAGATCGAGGACGGTGTAGAGAGACTCTCCGGACGTGGATAGACTTCGCTGCCTGGACTCTGACATCCTAACACCATCACCTGACGGGAGGACACCACCCCCCCCCCACTGTGCTCAGCAACAGCTAAATGTTGGGCAGTAAAAGTAGCTTTGGAAGTGCTAACAGTAGTAGCTTCACAACAAACTTTTGTCAATAGTAACCATCATTTTTTTAAACCAACGGCTAAAGTCGGCCATGAGAAGCTACAAACAAGAACTAGCTAACGTTAGCATCGAAGCCAAAACTAAAATTCATGCAGTCACAGGAAGTAAAACCAATCGATTTAAAGTTAAAACAGCTTGAAAACATTTGACGGGGAGGTTGGCCCGAGGTTAGCCAAGTCGCTAGAGTTAGCTTATAATGGCTAAAGATTAGCCGAACCAAAACTACAGCCTAAAAGAAGTAACTCAACAACAAAAACTGTTGGACCGTTCAGGTAGAACTGGTTCACAGGAGCTGCGGTTATCTGGTACTTTGGCTCCGCCCACATACAGCAGCCGGAGAGTCCGGTCCACCAAACAGTCAACAAATGTCCAACGAGACCTTGGCCTACCTAGGCCTGGACCTCAGGGGCCAACACCAGGTTCTCACAGTGAACGGTACCATTTGGTGTATCAGGTTCTGAGGCTGAAGACGTTTCTGGTCCTCAGTGACCGACCAATCATGATGATGGAAACATCAGAGCCTGTGCTTACCTGCTGAAGCCTCCTAAAGTCTGGACCTGCCCAGGTATCTGGTTCTGGATGGTTCTGGTTGTGAAGGTGTCTCTGGTCCCTCTGCTCTGAGACCTGTCTTCTTCTCCTGCGGCGTGTGTCTCTGAAGAGTCCATTAAACATTCAGCAGAAGATCAGGTGACTGCCAGTCTCCCCTGGTGCTCGAGTTTCACTGGCACCAGTGGAGCAGACGTGTGGAGCACCTGGTAGTCGGACCAGTTTGGTCCAGATCCAGTACTTTTTCAGAATCAACTGAATTTGTGACATTTCTAACCCAGACTTGGTTTTTGTAGCTGAAAAGTAGTCGACCAGGGAACACAACATATCTGTGTGTGTGTGTGTCTGTGTGTGTGTGTGGTTACCATGACAACCAGTTACAAAGGGTGGGGCACCCGACAGAAGAAACAGCGGGAAAGTCAGGAAGAATCAGACTTTTATTCACATCCTGAATTATTTTTAAGCCAATAAATGAACTGTGCCTTTAAAGGCCACGTGATTGGTTACAACAGGTCAGGCTCCACCAATCACTGCTGCAGCTGCAGGTCACACGGCCAACTGCATCTCAGAATGCTCGTCCTGACCCTCGCCTTCCTGTAGGTGGAGCTCCGCATCATCACTGTCGAGCTAATGGGACAAAGGTCAGAGGTCACCGTCTGAGGTCAAACACCCTGATGTTAGCTAACCTCTGCTACACTGTTGTTCTTCCTGTTTGTCAAGGTAGACTGAGGTGCGCTAAAACGGTTAGCTGCTTCAAAACGACTCAAACCTGTCAGCAGATACGGAATCATTGAAACAGCTAGCAGCTAGCTAATGGCTAATGGCTATTGCTAATGTGTCTGTGACTTCTTTGTTCACTTCAGCTTCAGCTTGGAGTTCAGCTCATATGTGGCTAATGCTAACGCTAACAAATTCAGACCTAAAGAAACAAAGAATAAAACTCTGCAGAAACATTCTGAACAACAGGGAGGATGGGGGGCGGGGGGGGGCAGCTGTCCCCCTGGAGGACCACGGAGGTTCAACAGGACATAAACACAACATCACATGAGTGTCAGATAAGAGAGGGGGCGTGGCTTACGCTCTGCAGCTCCTGGTGGTTGAAGAGTCGTGGTAGAAGGAAAATCCTCACTGGAATTGTTAGCAACAGTACAAAGGGGAACGCCAGCGCCGCCGCAGTGGCCATGACAAGCCACAGGAGGGACAGACAAATCAGCTGGACCAGGGTGAACAGGTGCATCCTCAGACTCCGGACCTGCAGGGACAAAACCACGTCATCACCAAATCGAGCCAAACAGAACCAGGAGGGGCGGGGCTAACCTGACGAGTGTAGCTGTAGTTTGGGTGGTGCTTCGACGGCATCAGCAGCAGAACCAGCCTCTCCGTCAACTGGATGCCATTCAGTGACATCACACCCATGTACAGGAAGATCCCAAAGAGGACGGCCAACGGTATCTGGCGCAGAACGCCGCCCATCACGATGGACAGACCTAAGAGGTGGTCAGAACCAGAACTAAGAGTTAGGAGAGCGATCAACCAATCCTCCACGGAACCTTGAGGTCAGGTTCTCCTGGACGTACCGACTAGAACAGCTACCAGAAAACCCGTCATCCGCTGCTCCAGGACCTTCTGGATCTGGGGCTTGACTCCAGGATCCGAGGTTTTGCTCATGATGGTCAGGGCGTTGGTATGAGTGACGGAGCGCACGGTGGCCGCCGAGAGCCACGGCAGTCCAAAGAGCGCCGAGACTCCGCCCAACAGCACGATGACGAGAAGATCCAGGTGAAACCCGGTTCCCTTCACAAGTTTCCTCTCCTTCTTACTGACGATCAGTCTGAAAGAACAAAGGTTTGGAACAAAGAACGTTCTGGACCAGAGCCGGGTCTGTGGAGCAGGAGAAGAACCTACGCTGTGATCTGAGACTCCATGAAGATCAGGATGAAGACCAGGACAGCCGGCAGAACGCTGGCAGCCATCATCCAAACAGGAAACTGTCCGTCCGACCCCAGAGGAGAAATCAGCCAATCCCGTTTCTCCGGACTGGAGACGGAGAAGCCACTGGGAACGCTGAGTTTCTGTTCACGAGAACCAACTTTAGAACCACGTCAGACAAGGTGTCACTGGGCCACGGTCAGTGGGTACCAGGAAGTGGGTCAGTTGGCAGTGGGTCAGTTGGCAGTGGGTCAGTTGGCAGTGGGTCAGTTGGCAGTGGGTCATGGGTCGTTTGGGAGAAACACATTGAGGACACCAGACTGGACTGGACTGGACGTAGGACCCCAGCCCACAGGGGTAGTGGGTCAAAACAGGACCCCTGCCCCTGATCGTGCTGGTGTTGCTGGTGTTGCTGGTGTTGCTGGTGTTGTGCTGGTATCTAAAGTGGTGAGGACCAGGTCTCACCTGAGTGAAGGTGTCGTCCACGCTGTAGTCCACCAGGACCATGATCAGGATTGAGATGGGAACGCCAAAGTCTCCGATGATCCGACGCAGCTGAGGACACAGTCGGACTGAGTTACACATCAACCAGTACAACGCCACAACTTTAGTACCAACGTACGAATGAGTACTGAAACTGCAGTTTCCACTAAATACTGCAGCTGGTGCGGTTCTGAACACTGTTGGTACATAAACCTATCGGTACTAGCACTGCCTCACAAGAAGGAACAACGTGCGAGTACTGATCCTGTACATGTGTACTTGTAAGTACTGCCGAGTACCAATGCAGTTTTGTATCATGTATTCATGATCAGTGCAGTATCAACTACTGACCCTCCCCGGGAAGAAGGAACTGTTCCTGAACATGCGAAGGTAGAAGGCACTACAGAAGGTTCCGGTCATCAGAACCAGGGACAGTAATGCAGTGTTGGGTTCCCCGGTGATTTTCCCAGAATTCCCGTCCCCAGCCGTGCTGATGTTCCAGGTGAAAGGAGTTCCTGTGGTGTTCCTTCGACAGCAATTCTGGAGAGGATGTTCCTGAAAGATCTAGAAGAGACCAACACATGACCTGGACGTTCTGCCGTCTGTCACGGGGGTTCTGTTGGACCTGGGCTTCACCTGAACAAGTTTAGCAAAGGTCTCGTAGATGAAAATGAGAGAGATGAGGAAGGAGAAGATCTCCTGAGTGAAGCGGGAGACCAGAGCAACCAGGACACTTCCTTCAAAGGCCACCGTCAGAAGAACGATAAGAACCAGCCAAAACCCGATCCAGACCCGTCCTGTCAGGTAGTCCACACCATTGACCCTGCAAAACTACAGACACACCCCGAGTCAGTGCTGAGTGATGAGGAAGGAGAAGATCTCCTGAGTGAAGCGGGAGACCAGAGCAACCAGGACACTTCCTTCAAAGGCCACCGTCAGAAGAACGATAAGAACCAGCCAAAACCCGATCCAGACCCGTCCTGTCAGGTAGTCCACACCATTGACCCTGCAAAACTACAGACACACCCCGAGTCAGTGCTGAGTGATCCAGGGCTGAGGGTTCCCCTCTCCTCCAGGCCGATGTTGAGCTCACAGAGTAGAAGGCCTCCTCGAACACCAGCAGAGGACCAGAGAAGCCAATGACCAGCAGAGGCTGAGCTCCAACCAGGCTGAAGACCGTTCCCTGCACGGCCGTGGCCACCATCAGCTCAGAGACACCCATCAGACCTTCAGTCTTCTCCGCTGTGAGACAAGGACAGGTAAATGTCTACATCTACAGACCCCCACCCCGAGGAGTCCAGGAGGTCCAGGAAGTGCTGCTCTCACCGAGGAGCCCCCCGAAGGTGATGGCCGGTGACAGGGCCGCAAAGTAGATGAAGATGACGGCGGCCATGCACTGAGGGTTGAGGGCGTCTGTGATGTCACTGAGGTACTGAGGGTAGCGCCGAGTCACGTCTCTTACGAGACCACCAAACAGACGGCCCGAGCGCTTGAGGTGGTCCTCCCTGGGTTTGGACGGACCGGGGGAACCTATCGGAATGAAGACCAGGACGTTCAGAAAGATGAGGAGCCCTCTAAAGAACCAGACGGACAGACAGACCAGGGACTAGGAGACAAAGTCTGACTCAGATACAGACGAGGGCCTACCATCCTTCTGTGGACCAGCGCTGACCTTCTTCTGCTCCTCCTCCTGTTTCTGTGGCGTTCCTCCTGGAGACTGATTGGCTGAGATCTGCAGCCCAGCCTCCTCCTCCTGCTCGCTGCACTCCAGTAAACGGTCGATGGTGGCCAGCAGGTCCTGCTGGTTGTCCACCTGGTACATAGCCTGGTGGAAGCGCTGAGACCATTGAAACAGTAGAGATTAAAGACGGTCAGAACCCAGAGAACCCAGAGCACCCAGAGAACCCAGAGCACCCAGAGAACCCAGAGCACCCAGAGAACCCAGAGCACCCAGAGAACCCAGAGCACCCAGAGAACCCAGAGCACCCAGAGAACCCAGAGCACCCAGAGAACCCAGAGCACCCAGAGAACCCAGAGCACCCAGAGAACCCAGAGCACCCAGAGAACCCAGAGCACCCAGAGAACCCAGAGCACCCAGAGAACCCAGAGCACCCAGAGAACCCAGAGCACCCAGAGAACCCAGAGCACCCAGAGAACCCAGAGCACCCAGAGAACCCAGAGCACCCAGAGAACCCAGAGCACCCAGAGAACCCAGAGCACCCAGAGAACCCAGAGCACCCAGAGAACCCAGAGCACCCAGAGAACCCAGAGCACCCAGAGAACCCAGAGCACCCAGAGAACCCAGAGCACCCAGAGAACCCAGAGAACAGCTGCAGGAAGTACCGTGTCAGACATTAGTGTGGAAATGGAGCGTCCAATCAGGTGGTAGTTCAGGCTGCTGGTGGGCGGTCCTAAGAGGAGGAAGAGGAACCTCACAGGGACAGGGACGTCCAGAACCGCCTCCAGAAGAACCGACTCCTGCAGCCTGACAAAGGCCACACAGGGACGGTCCAGGCCGTCCAGGCTGCCTGTGGACACGGAGGGGACACAGGACGGACACAGTCAACCTTCAGCCGTCCAGAGGACAACAGAACCGACGTAAAGGTGCGTACCCACGAGAACCAAGGTGGCCTCGGCTCGCTCTGGACCCCTCTCTGACAACTTCACCCCCTGGTGGCAGAAAAGAACATTCGTCTGGACACAAGACTAAAAGAATCTCAGAGGTCACATGAGGTCACATGAGGTCACATGAGGTCACATGAGGTCATCTTCACTGAAGGACATGTTGCTGCTCTTCACACACACATGGTACACACAGGCAGAGGTCCAAGGGCCTACATGTCCTGGTACTCAGCTGACCTGGTCCCTCTGGGAGGACAGTGGACAGTGGACAGTCACATGACCATCTGTGTCACTTTACCTTCTTCTCTTCAGGCTCTCTGTGGTTGGACTGGGCTTTGGAGGGCTCTGATTGGCTGCTGGACCAACCGTCGTCCTTCTCATCACGCAGACAACTGAAGACCAAGAGGACAGATGTTGGAGAGACAGATGTTGGACAGACAAATGATTGACAGTTTGTAACAGACCTGTGTCTCAGGAGGATCAGATTCTGGACCAGGTCTCTGTCCTGGTCCTGGATTTGCTGGGACCTGACCAGCTGACGGACCACCTGCTCTGAGATGCCCTGCAGCGTCCTCTCTTTCAGGTCAAGGAGCACGTCCCCTACGTACACACATTGATGATGTCACTTTTATCACCATAAGGACGCTCGCGGCACAGCGACCCCTGCTGCTTACCCTGGGTAATGGTCCTCCTGAGCTCCAGCAGCGAATGGAAAGAAAGTGGGGACAAATAGGGGCGGGACTCCGCCTCCACGGCTCCCTCAAACTTTGTCCACCGAGCCGTCTCCTGCCACTGGAGCTCCTGGTTCCTGTTAACCACCAGCTCCTTCAGTTCCACCAACACCTGAGGAGGACAGCATGAGGAGGACAGAGGAGATCCAGAGGTTACTGCAGGACAAGAAGAAGGAGACGATGAGGACACACTAGAATGACATCAAAATGTGAGACGGTCCAGATGAAGACAGAATGAAGGACAGCATGAGGAGGACAGCGATGAGGAGAGGAGGAGAAAAATGGAGGAGGACATCAAACCCTGAGGACATGTTCCAGGCTGTGGAGAACCAGGTCCAGTCAGCCTCACCAGACCAGACCAACCTGTGGAGAACCAGCATCCATGGTCCAGCTGTGAGCCGTCCTCAGGTCCAGACCAACTGTCCTGTCCAGCACCTTTATCACAGTGTCTTAGTCTCTCACACTCACAGTCCCAGTGCGTCTCACCTGCCCCCCCCCTCAATTAAACCCCCCTCCATCAGTTAACTAAGCTCTGGGATCAAACAGATTAGACGTGCGTCTCCTCTTTTGTCCTCCTGTCTCAGGTGTTTTGGAACATTTTATCCCTAATAATGTCCTCACGTTACAGCGTGAGAACTGCTGGACTTTAAGACACGGTTGACCTAGCTTAAAGGAACATGCTAGCCTAGCTTAGCATAAAGACTGACAGAAGGAGGAAACAATCAAACCTGCTGAGTTGTCCTGTCTGTCTCTGTGCGTCTTCTGCGCTGGTCACTCATTGGTCCTTTGGTGGTCTTCATCTCCAGCTGATCCTGTGCAGCAGGACCATGGTCTGGTTGATGACCTGAGGGAACAGGGGGCGCTGTGATCAGTTAGAACCTGTATTTGATCTGTGCTGTGATCTTGTAATCCACTGTGCAGCAGCAGGGGGCGCTGTGATCAGTTATTTCTGCACTTTCTTGTCAATTTCTTCACGTGTTGTAGACACGACAGGACAACATTAAACAAATAATGGTGTTCTGAGCGAGAGCTAAGTTAGACTGAACTAAACCCTAGTGGACAGTACGGTGTATTACATGTGGTCAGGTATGAGCAGCAGTCAGGATGGTACGGTCCAGAGCACTCACTCTGTTCACAGTGAAGATCCTCCGTGTCCAGACTCCTGTCAGGACCTGGACCTTCCGGATGCTTCTGCTGCTGCGCTCCTTCGTCACCAAGGCGACATATTGGTGGGGGCGGAGCCAGAGGCTGTGACACAGAGTGAATACAACCGCCTCATGAGTGGACGCCACACGGGCCTCGATGGTCTGTCAACGTACGTCAACCACTCACCACTGAGGTCATGGCTTCTGCAGGGGTCAAAGGTCAGCAGCTGTGGTCAGACAACAGGCTGTGCATGTCAAAGGTCAGAGTAGAGTGAGCTGTTTACACACACACACACGCGATACTTTCGTTTTGGTTGTAACTGAAGTCCAGTCTGGACCGGACCCTAGCTCTGTGTGTGTGTGTGTGTGTGTGTGTGTTCTCACCTGGTCAGGGCTGTGCCTTCATTCACACACTCACATCTGCTGCTGCCTTTATATACACACCACAGTCCATCGGTGTGTGTGTGTGTGTGTGTGTGTGTTCACACAATAGTCATTATCTCCTAAAGCTCTGAGAAAAGTGTGAGAACCTAAACACACCATCATATGAGAGTGAAGACTGTGCTGAGACCAGGACCAGGACCAGGACCAGGACCAGGACCAGGACCAGGACCAGGACCAGGAGTCAGAACCTGAGGTTCCCGTCCAGATGAGGATGAGACTGGACTAGATCAACAGACCAACTTTATTCATCCACGATTGAACATAATACAGAAAATCATCATCAGGAAGGTGTGTGTGTGTGTGTGTGTGTGAGAGAGAGAGAGAGAGAGAGAGAGATCATGTGACTCCTCTTTGTTTCCTCTCACACAGAGTTTTTCTTCTGTAAATCCACAGTAAACACCAGTTAATGCAGCAGCGTGGGAAACACTAGGAGGCGCCACTGTGTGTGCGCACAGACAGTGGAGACGGTGAGGACACAGTCCACAGACTGTCAGTCCTTGTTGGTCTTGTCCTTGGTCTCCTGCAGCCTTCTCCTCCTCTTCACCTCCTCCAGACCGTCCAGGATCTGGTCCACGGTCTCCTGGTCTTGGACCTGATGAGACAGACTCAGAGCCTCCTGATAGAGACGGAGCGCCTGGTCCAGACGACCTGCTGGACCGCAGACATGGTCAGAGACCGTGATAGAGACACACCATCAACACCACCTCTGCTGTGACCCCTGACCCTGACCTTTGTGCAGCAGGACCCCTGCCATGTTTCCCAAAAGTCTGTGCAGGTCTGGATGTCCACTTGATCGACTCAGCTCCACCGCCTGCTGGACCAGAACCAGGGCCTCGTCGTGGAGACCTCGCAGATCCAAGACTGTGGCCAGGTCATTCATCAGGACCAGGGTCTGAGAGAGAGTCATGACATCACAATGACATCATCAGGACCAGGGTTTGAACCACACCTGTAAAGTCGGACCCCGGTGTGACCTTGCGTCGGTACCTGCGGGTGCGTCGGTCCCTGCTCCTGGCTGCAGATCTCTAGCGCCCTCTGGTAGTCCTCCGAGGCCTCCTGCAGACGCAGGGACGACGTTCGATACCGGGCGCGTGAGTCCAGACATAATCCCAGGAGGAGGCGGGTGTTTTTCCTTTCAACTTCCTGTTCATCTGAGGACAGGAAGTAAAAAAAGATGGCTCTCAGCCACACCCTAGACACAGTGATGACATCATCACTGACCTGTTCGCTCCTCTTCTTTTAGCGCCGCCTCCTTCTGCAGTTTGGCCTCCAGAGACTCCATGCAGAACCTGAAACCGTGCTCAGCAAGCTCCGCCCTTAAAAGGACAAATGAACAGTGGGTGCCCAGCAATCTACTTCCTGTCTGCGTGTCACTTCCTGTCATGGCAGATAAGACCTGGCGGCTGCCCTCACCTGTTCTGTTCAGCGTACATACAGGACAGTTTCAGAGACATCTCCACCACAGCGTTATGATCCTGCAGAGGAAACAGGAAGTGAGGTCACACACTGTACACCCCATTAAGGCAGTATAAAGAATGCCCCCCCCCCAGACTGACCAGAGGCGCTCCTCCCGCCAACAGGAAGCTCATGGCAGCTTTAAACAGCTTCTCTGCCTGTGAACGCAAACGGGTTTTCACAGTGGGAGGTCGTCAGCGGCAACGGAGCTGCGCTGTGATTGGTGGACACTCACCTGCTCCAGTTGGCCCTGCAGAAAGGCCAGGTTGGCCATCTGAAGAGACACAGGGCGTGGGTTACTGTTTGTCCCCCCCCCCCGGGGGGGGGGGGGGGGGGGGCAACTCAGGAGCCCGGGGAGCAGTGGGTGGGAACGATGGACTCGAACCTCATACCTTCTGGACCACCACTGCTCCTAACATGTGGGCGTGGCCAACACTGTGGGCGTGGTTACCTGGATGTAGGTGTAGACGACGGCCTGGTGGTTGTTGGTCTGATGGGCCAGAGCCGCGGCCCGATGAAGAAACTCTGACGCCGCGTCGAAGTTTTCACCCTGGATGTGAAGCTGACACACAAACAGCAGTGTTAGGGTTGGTACTGATCCAGTAGAACCGATCAGTACTGATCCTGTAGACTACGCTGACCTTTGCCCTCTTCAGCAGCAGGATCAGTTCTTCTTCTTTTTTTTCTGCTTCATCTTCCTCATCACCTTTGGACCTGAAGAGAGAAAACGCTACACACACACACACACGTCAGTTTGGTTGGTGACGTCATCCTCTCAGTGACTCACTGTGACACAGAAGAGCTCTGAGGTGGAACCTGGTCTGGAGACCACACTGTCATCATCATCATCATCATCATCATCATCATCTTTAATAAAATCTAATCCAAAACGTCTCGTACTTTCTATTCTCCTGCAGTTGTACACGCAGTTGTACACGCAGTACACGTACTTTTTATGGATGTACTTTAAGTACAGATAGTTTCTAAACCCGGTTCAGAACTTTATGGACGTCTGTGTAACTCCACCTGCTGCGGTCCACAGCACCGCCGCTCCTTCCTTTCCCGTTCGTCCTATCGCCGTGCTCTGGAGTCTTCTGACGTCATTTCCTCTTACTGCTCTCCAGGCCGGGAGTCTCGCCATCGACGTCATATAGTAGCAGGTGCCGCCGTTTATTCCCCTGAACAAACAAGTCAAACATTCGTTTTTAACCGTATGTTTGCAGCAGAGTCACACGACGTCACTGCGGGTTACACCCACCTGAGGGCGGCTCCGACCCGTCTCAGCGACCTGAGCCAATGTCCAAATCCTGCTGCAGCGCAGAGACCCACGGCGGCCATGTTGACTGTTGATATCTGGTGGACCGGATATGACGCGTGGTCCGTCGCGTAGCTTCACGTTCCGTCTTTTCCCCAGAGCGTCTGTGACGTTTCACGTTAAAATCAGTTTGTGTCTTGAAAAGGTCTCGCTCCTCATGACGTCATCTGGTAAATCTTAGCTGCATTTCTAACACAATGAGTCAGAAATAATTCAAGTAAAACATGACAAAACTCAGAGTTGAAAACATTCTGGTGTATTTGTTGCGGCAGTGTTAAATAATCCTGAACCTCCGAACCGCTGCCCCCTGGCGTTCACCACTCTAATCTGCAGGGATGGTGCGTTTAACGACCGTAGGATAAATGGTTTTTCTTCAGTAGTGTGTATCAGAGTGTTCTGTATGACAGGGGGAACCATATATTTAGAATCCAACCAGGAGCCAATCACATCAAACCATTTGATTTGTATTTGTTGTGTTGGACCACTTCAGGTTAACAAGGTTATTCATCTTTTCAATGACTTGAATGTTGTAGAGTCTCAGAGCAGGGACCAGTGTTTTGTTCTTTTTTATTGTTAACGTTAGTGTTGTTTGTTCAACGAAGACAAAAAAACAGAAACTGAAGACGAACATCACACAGTGTTGTTGTCACGGTTTTAGCCCCGCCCACCTCTTTGGCCTGTAGCTAACAATCACAACATTAGTGTTTTCATGTTCAGTCATGTGACCGAGGCTGCCCTCCAGCACAGACAGTATTCAAGCAGCAGTAAGACAATCACATGACCAAAAGGGGCGGGGCCTAATCCAGCTCTTCTCCTGCATAGTATGGGCTGAAGAACCTATTAACAGCAGCAGAACTCCCTCCCTGTGGCTAATGCTAAGCTAACTTTGTGCATATAAAAGTGCGTTTGTGACAATGTTCAAAGAAGTGGAACCAACACTTGTAGCGTTTCTCTGGCCTGACTGCCGCCGCAGTGCCACCTGCTGACGACTACACCCCGGCATCACAGTGGTTGCTGGTTGAGAACCAGCGTCTCTACAGCTCGGTGTCCCGTGAACCTCTTCAGGTGGTAGCGCAGAACTCCTTTGGTCTTGAAATTCTTGCCGCAGTTGCAGACGTGCGGGCGCTCCCCACTGTGGTCCAGCTGGTGGACGCGGAGCAGAGAGCTGGTGAAGAAGAACTCCCCACAGGTCAAACAGTAGTGGTTCTTTTCCCCGGTGTGTCTGGACCTCTGGTGGCTGAGCAGGGAACCCGAGGTGATGAAGCTCTGGCCGCAGTCCTTGCAGGTGAACGGTCGCTCGCCGGTGTGGATCCTCTCGTGGGCCCTCCAGGAGTTGTGGTAGGAGAAGGCCTTGTCACAGTAGGAGCACTGGTAGAGTTTCTCCTTGGTGTGGCTGAGCCGGTGCATCTTCAGGTAGTGGGCGATCGTGAAGCTCTTCCCGCAGTCGTCACAGGTGAACGGCTTCTGGCCCACGTGGAACAGAGTGATGTGGGACTTGAGGTGAGACGACTGTGTGAA
This sequence comes from Cynoglossus semilaevis, assembly GCF_000523025.1. Classification (NCBI taxonomy): domain Eukaryota; kingdom Metazoa; phylum Chordata; class Actinopteri; order Pleuronectiformes; family Cynoglossidae; genus Cynoglossus; species Cynoglossus semilaevis. Next base: position 56,426 of record NW_007585124.1, on the reverse strand, counting down.
CCTCTTGCCGCAGGTGGTGCAGAGGAAGGGCCTCTCTCCGGTGTGGGTCACCATGTGGGCCTTCAGGTGGGGGGACTGGGTGAACCTCTTCCCACACTGGGCACACTGGTACGGCTTCAGGCCGGTGTGGGTGCGGTGGTGCAGTTTCAGACCCTGGAGGCTGGAGAAGTACTTGCCACATTCGGTGCAGTGGTAGGCCTTCAAGTCCTCGTGCACCCTCATGTGGCAGTGGAGAGCGCCCTGCAGCTTGAAGCCTTTCCCACAGGTGTGACATTTGTGAGGCTTCCTGTTGGAGTGCGTGGCCTGGTGAAGCTTCAGACTCTGTGGGTTGCTGAAGGTCTTCAGGCACTTGGCACAGGGCAGCAGCTTCCTGCCCTCGTGTGTCTTGCAGTGGAAGTTGAAGCCCTGATAGGAGACAAACATCTTGTCGCACACTTTGCAGTTGTAGCACTTTTCACCTTTGTGCAGGTCCAGGTGCTCATGGAGCTCCCCCTGCAGGTTGAAGCCATCACCACAGAACCAGCACTTGAAGGGTTTGGTCCCAGAGTGGGTCCTGTGGTGGGTCTTCCAGTCTCTCTTCAGAGCAAAGGTCTTGTCGCAGTAGGAGCACTGGTAGGGGTGGTTTCGGTCGTGGACCTGCTGGTGGACGACCAGGCTCATTACACTGGGGTAGATCTTCCCACACTGCCAGCACTCATTGGGTTTGAGTCCATCATGGCTCCTCTGGTGAGCCTCCAGGTGGGACTGCTTGTAGAAACCTTTAGCACACAGGGGGCAGTAGAGCATCTTTCTGCCTGCGTTGGTCAGACACTGAGATGTCCGTCTCTCACTGTTATCTGCTGGAGGTCAGAGGTCAGGTAAGAGGGGACTTTCAAACTGCTCACAAACACAACGTGTGACCGTCCAGACTCTTACCCAAAGACAGAAAGTCCCGCCCCTCCAGCCACGTCCTGCAATCAGTCAGACTGACAGACAGCTTCTTGAGGACAGGGTACGTTTGGATCTCCACCTCCACCTCCTCCTCCACCTCCTCCTCCTCTGGTTCAATCTTGATCACAACATCTCTGAGATCCTTGGCCACATTCTGGAACACAAACACCTCGTCAGCAGCTCATCTGGATCTGCTATAGGGGGCGGTGCAGAGTGAGTCAGCGGGGAAAGCTGTGACTGACAGACGAACGACTCACTGAGCTGCTGGAAACTAAGAACACCACTGTTTTGAGTCGTTCACCTCACTAACCTCACATCCCTTTACTAATGGAACCAGTCGGTTCATCATTTGTAGCTGTTTTACGTTACAGCGACGCTAATTCCTGCTAATACGGCAGTTTTGCGACATTTAGCAGCGGTGCTTTATGGCAGCGTTAGCACCGTTGGCTTCGCATATTGACACCACAGTCACTGGAGTAACATAAACAGAGTTTTACCGACGCAGCGTCGCTTTTCATCCCGCTATTCGGAGCTGAATCAGGAATTTCACTGGTCGGCTGGAGACGGTACCACTGCTGTAGAAGAAGAAACACTTCCGGCAACAGCTTTACCGGTCCTATAGAAACAACCAGGAAAACGCTGCCACCAAGTGGAGGAACGACCAAACTGATCATCTGTTCATACACGGGTCACAGTGCTGTGAAACTATGACAACTTACTCTCCCACTTAAGGGACATGCGCCGCCGTAACATGACGTCATCTGCCTGCGCTCGGTCCTCTTCAAGCTGAGCAGCGGAAATGATACGATCTCTTACCGTTTGTTTTGCTTTATTTTCCTTTTTAGTCATTAAACAATGACAGCCTTTTCCTGGGACTGGACGTTTCTGGAGTAAGTCCCGTTTGAATTCCAAACAAGTCTCCGCCCATTACACGTCCAATTTAAGGCCTTAAATACATTTGTAAAAACCTGGATTAAACTCGTTCATTAAGACAGCTGTGACGTCAACAATAGAATCAAATGGATCACTTTGATGGTATAAATCAAGTTTTATTGTTCAGAATCTCTGTACACCATCCAGAAAGACGTGGCACGGATCCATGTCCTGAAAAACAAAACAAAAGTCACCACGTGTGCAACACCGCAGTCACATGACCTCAGATGTTCCGTTCTGGGATCAGATCAACGCTTCGGTCCTTATTTGTCACAGCGCCACCGCGCTCAGAACTCACTGCCCGACGGTGGCGCTACAATTCGGCCTTTTGTTTACATCATTTCCCAAGTCTCAGACGCCACACACACACACACTCACCGTCGGCATTTAACACAACAGCTCCCCCTCCGGGTGGTGAAGTGCTCCCTCTAGTGGAAGAATCAGAGATCAGAGTTAGTAAAGGGGCGGGGCCTCAGCAGAGCTGTTCAGGTCAGAGCCTGCATCAGATTCTGCTTCACTTAGTTCTAATCACTGCGCCCTCTATCCCCCGTGAACAGACTGCAGGGGGCGGGGCTTCAGTCGGCCTTTTTTATCATCACATCCAGACTCAGGATCACAAGCTCACAAGTCATGACGTCTCACCTGAAGGATGTGGTTGTAGTGGATCCAGCTGCACACGACTGGAAGAGTCGAGAAATATCCTGAAGAAAGACCAAACACCGTTGTCACATGACCACACAAGGTTACAGTTTGAATTAGTTGATCATCTGTGAACGTGAATAAACAACTGGGAAACACCTCGACATTGTCTCTTCAAGTTGGTGTTTCTCTTTTCTTTATTAAAAAGGAGTTGTGGTTATTTATACTGTCTAATAAGTTGGTTGTAGACTGAGTTTATGCCATTGTTCCCGTTTCTTTGTTTAAATAAAGAAAACTCGGAGGACGGCCATGTTCTTTTTCCCATGATGCACTCCTGGAGCGTCTCGTGCCTCCAGACTCTGAAGACAATGTTGTCTAAATACAATGAAGATATTATAAAATCTCAAACCCATAGAAATGCGTCGCTAACACTTAACGCTCTAACTATTTAAACTAGTAGGTCTGTGTGGTAAACACAGTCCCTCATCGACCTCCACCGTGAAAGCTAAAGATTTCAGCTCACAAACAAAGTCCTGAGAGAAAGACGGTGATTTCACTGACTTTCATGTTTAATTTGATACGAGAGAAAATGTTTACGGTTCAGGTTTTTACCTTCTGTTTTCGAACTCACCGTTTGGTTTTCTGGAGCCACGGGAAAAAAAGAAACCGTTCCGTTTCTGAACGCCGTTTGTGAGTGTCCTCGTGACGCCGTTCTGTTCAAATGTCCTCTGGCCAATGAGAGCGACTCCTTTATATACCATCCTTCTTCTTCACGCTTTTAACGGTGTTTCAAAACGCTTTGTTGCGTTAGCGCCACCTCTGGCTGCAGGAAGCTAACACTGGAAACTTTGACATGAAAAGCACACATTCGAACGACATTGTATTAAATATTACGTATATCAAGTTTTATCCGTTTATTTTATTCACACCATTTGTAATTTAAAGATGCGTGTTCATAAACACAGAACCTGTCGTTGTTCATCCATCGGTCCAGGTCGTGTTGGATACAATGTCAGCTACAAGTTTGAAGGTGCAGTTTATTCTGGTATTTAGCATTTGTCAGCACTGAGCATGTCGCTCTAAGCCTAACCTGTAGGTGACGCTAAGAATGCGTTTAGAAGAATGCCGAACTTTTTCAACAAACAAGAGAGGGGGCCCTTGGTGGGGGGGAGGGGCTCATAGAAACAGAGTGAATGACCTGTGGGGAGGTTGAAATTATGCTGCGTTTGTTAATATTCCCACGTTGTCCACCAGGGGGCGACAGACTGTTTCTAACCTGTGTCTGTTGAGCACAGTCACTACTTTAACTCTCGATGTCTGACCAACATGGTGGATTTCCCAGAATCCTCCAGCGTCTGATGCCGACATCTCTAAATATCATTGTTTCTGATCAACCAATCAGCTCAGCTTCATCATGTCAGTCATGTTTTTACCCCCATGTCACACCATCACAGTGATTGTGAAAATACAGTGGTACCTACTAGTACACTGATGACCCGCAGTTCAATACTGCGCTTGTGTACCGCTAAAAAGAAAAGAAGGAAAAGAAGCTAACGTAGGCTAATAAACAGACACAGGCTACAGGTTCAATGCTGCAAACACAGAAGACCACAACAACCTGACAGACGCTGACGTGCACCTCCAGAGGACGTGCACCTCCAGCTGAGAAACATAGCGTGGACAGATGTAACGTCTCCACAGACGGACGTGTGTCAGTCAAGAGGCACCTGATGAAGAACAGCTGTCACATGAGCCACAAACTTTCAGCTAAGTCTCCATGGCAACAGTCAACTCTCTATCAGAGGTCCAATCAGGACGCAGCTCAGCGTCTGTAGACGCCAAAGGCCACCAGGCTGATGAGGATGGTGACGCCCACCAGGGAGGCCGTGGCCGGCGCCGTGAAAAACTGCCGGTACTGGATCTGACAGTACCACAGCACGGACAGCATCAACACCAGCAGGGGCACCATGAGGCTGCCCACGTTCAGTGCCACCTGCACCTGGTCCGGCCCCTGCCGAGGCCCTGCTGGTGTGGCCGTGGAACTGCGGGGGGTGTGCTGTGAGATGTGGCAGTGCAGGACACAGTTGTGGCCCAGGTTCAAGGACTGGAGAGTCTGAGCGTCGTCCTGCAGCAGCTGACCCTGGTAGATCAGACGGATCTGCTGCTCCTGACCCGGGAAGTAGGTCCTGGAAGAGCACAGGTCCAAAGGTCAAGCAGGAGTACAACCGTGTATGAACAGTACTTCAGCAGTGTGTAACGTGTACAGTAGAGTGTATAAAGTACTGCAGTACTGGTACTTCTTGTTACCGTTTGATGTAACCGATGGTGTCCTGTGGTTGGACCTGAGCCATGGTCTCTGTGTCGTTGAGGAACTTGAGTCTGACCACCATGTTCCTCTGAGGTGACGGAGAGGCCCCGCCCACGGCACACCTGCCCCGCCCACTGTCCTCTCCCCTCTCATCTCCGTCCTCTGCCTTCTCCTCGGGGACAGAAACAGCAGGAGTTTCAGAACTCAGCACTGATGAAGAGGAGTCGGTGACATCACTAACGGCTGATGTGGAGGGGGCGTCTTGGGGGGCGGAGCCAGTTCTTTGTGTAGGGGCGTGGCCTGTGAACAGGTGCTCTGAAGGCTCAGAGGTGCGGGTGGAGATCCAGGCGAGGAGCAGCACAAAGACGAGGAGCAGAGCAGCGAAGAGCAGCGTGACCTCGTCACCTACGCCTTCAATCAGAGCCATCGCCCCCTGCTGCTCAGCACCTACGCCTGCACCAGGCAAAGGCTGTCGTCTGACCTGAAGGACACGAGAGCACAGGGACGGGATTCAATCTGTGTAGGTTCTCAGTTCTCCAGGTCATGACCTCTGAAGACGGACCAACTTTTCAACAAGCCCAGCTACTCCAGTTGGCTACTACTACTGAGTACTTCTAGGAAGTAGTTTCCATGTGACTATCGTGCTGTGCTACAGTAGCGTCTCAATATTAGAGTACATTATTAGAGAGTACTCCATAGTACTACCATGAAACTTCTGTTACTGCATACTGTACGACTCATGTGTTTGATGGTAGCTGTGTAAAAGTATAATAGGACAGTGAAGTACTAGTACAAGTTCTCCAGTGGAGTACTGTGAATACAGTGACAGAACTGGTATGGAGTACGTGTGTATTAAGGCACTTCAGTATTGCAGTTTTTAAAATAATAATTATTAAAGCCTTTAATTGTGACACTACTTTGGTGCTGCACACTTTCACATAACGAAACTGTAGTATAAAGTATAAACAATACTTTAGTATTTTGCCTCTCGTCTCTTTTTAGTTCGACATGACCAGAGTAAAGGACTTTACTTCAAAGGAGTTAGCTCTACTTCCGTTCTCACTGCCTCGTCGTTCCAGATGTTCCTGTCAGTCGCCCAGGATTTCCCTCGACTTTAAGACTGCAATGGTCTTATGTGGCTACAAAAATCTATTAACCGTCGACCATTGCGACTAATCGATCAACGTGACCACACACTGCGAGCGTACGACTGAAAACTGGGTCTAAAACCTCAAACAAATGGAACGGAGCTAAAAGCTAACGGCTAACATTTAACACAGAGTTGATATCAACCAGTAAATAATAAAAAAAAAGTACTGACATATTAAAACAAAACAATGAAATAGAAAACAACCCACAGTTTAGCTGGGAAACATCACAGCACCTTACCAACAGCGAAGTGCTAACAGGATAAGCTGTCACCGCTTCCGCTTCCGCTTCGTCTTCTTCGGCCGTTGCTTAAACGACCCTTACTGTTGGTTTAACAAAATGTATAATCTTGCTAAAATAATAAATAATAATAATAATATCTTGTTGAGAAAACCTGAACACAAAAAGGAGGAACATAAAAAAAGAATCACTTACAGTCTGGACTCGGACCAGTTTAATGTGAGGCATGAACTTCGGCCACTGCTCCTCCGTCTGGCTGAGACATCCTGTGTTTTATGTCAAAACCTAATGTGGTCTAAATGAAAAGCTGCTGCTTCAACATTGTTTCAGCCTGATGTACAGCTGTTGCCATGGTTACCACCCATGGTTACTAACGTGTGCAGCGCAGACCATCCTTAGTTTGAAAGTGTTGTCATTCAGGCTTCTTATATTTATATATAAGAATATATATATTTGTATAAACCACTCCATCTACAGTGCTATGTCAACAGTGGTAACATTATATAAAAATATATTTATTTATCTCGTTGTTTAGCCTTGAACACAGGAACAGTCCGTTCTTCTCACAGCCAGAACCGGAAGTGTTAATGAACACCTTTCAAACTGGGCCTTAGTTCGACTGTGTTTCGTATAATTTACTTGTTCATTTAAACATTGTTTGAAGCACAACTGTACAAAAGAAAATGTACAACAACGTGTAAAACTGGTCAATCAAAAAGTCACGTTCTCTGCAGTTTTTCTGCGGACTTATCGTTTAACGTCGTTGCATCAGCGACTTTCAAAGTAAAAGTCTAATTCACCAAAATCATGGTTTGTTCCTTTAATGTGGTACAACATCCGGGGAAGAACACACGCACACAAGATCATTTTTAATTCAAATTTAATTCTAAATCTAAGAAAACCACATTTGAACGTTAATAATAATATGGTGTTCCTGTACGGGCCTCCCTGGACCACAGAAACTCCGAGGACCCTGGCTCTCCACCGCCGGCTCTGGGTGCTCTGTCGGCGGACAACAGAGTCCCGCTGCTCTTCAGCTCTCAGGCCGAAAGCCGAGGCCCAAGCGGCGGCCAACGACGCTCAGCTCGACGGGGTCCCGTTCCTGCCGTTTTGACGAAGCCAGAACCGGATCCAGACCGGCCTCTAGAGCGTTTTTCTCCGCGGTCTCTGATTTCATCCTCCGCCTTCGTGCTCATGTTTTGCCCCGGAGTTCCTCCCCCTGCGGCGCTGGGCGGAGTTTCACACCGGAGTAGACGCTCCTTTTGTCGGATACGCTTTGACTCGACTCCCCGGGGTTTGGGACTCAAAACCACACAGTCGAAAGCAGCAGGAAAAGTCCGGACGGGTCCGGGGTGTTCGGTGCTCGTCCGGCTGTGAATGTGAGGCAGCAGGTGAGCGAAAATCCGTTTTTGTAACACCTTTCTACGCTTTTTTTCGTTCGTTTTTCCACCGAGTGTGGAGGGAATTCATGGCGGCCTCGCAGTGAAGGCTGGTGGGTGAGCAAGCAGACGGAGGGCCCGCCATGCAGCTAAAGTTCTGCTGTGTTGGCATTTCCACAACAACATTGATTCTTATACAGTTAATAAATCAAACCACGGCTTCAGGTGGAACCAAAGACCAAAGGTTCTCGGCCTCGTTCCTCTGTTTTGTCTCCTCAGCGGGGAATCCACGTGTCCGGTTCCGGTCGCTGTTTTCGCTAATGCCTCAAAACAGTTCGGGGTAAAAGTGCTTTTCTGTGACGGTTCTGATTAGGAGCTGACACCCTGTAGTCAGAACGACTTCTGCAACTGAACGCACGTCACTACCGGACAGGAGCCACTGCTGAAGCCGCGCAAAACACCGCTGCTGTTTTCTACTTTGTTCCGTTTCTCGCGGTACCGCAGACCTGACGTCATAAGCCAGCGTGGGTCCATAATGACCATTAGCTCAGGTCCAACACAAAGGTGTTCTTCTTGCACTGTGGTTCTGAACTGGTACCGTTTTGTTCTTAACCATAACCGAGCTGACAGTCAGTGCTGACATCCATGGCTTCGTTCCTCTGATCATTTTTACTGTTTTGAGGTTTTCGGTGACAGCAGCGCCCTCTACTGGTGTAACGTCCACTCCTAAGCGGGTTACAACAACGTTTTTTTTAGGGCTGTAGTTGTTATTTTTCTTTTTGCTATTGTGTCTCAATGTATAAACAAGTAGGGTTTTACTGAACTGTGCCTGTGGGTGGCGCTGTGATATCTGTGATGCCACCTGTACCAGTGTCCTTACTGTGTATCTGTGTGTGTGTGTTTTGGGAGGTGTCTGACCTGCTGCAGAATGAACGGCGGTGGTGCGTCTACGCCTCAGTGTTCGAGGATCAAAAATGACCCAGGTCGGTCTTCAACACCTGCCACTCACGACGGAGGGCGTTTTTAGGAGCGCTGTGATTGGTTGATTTCTGTGTTCACTCAGATGACTGGAGCAAAGACGAGTGTCTGACGCTGCTGGAGAGGATCCGCGGTCTGCTGCCCGACGGAGACGCCATGAAATACAAAACCACCGAGTCACATTTTGACTGGGACAAAGTCTGCTTCGCTAACTTCAGCGCAGACATGTGTCGACAGAAGTGGCACAAAGTGTCGTCTGAGGTACGAGGTCAACCAGTGGTCAGACACAGAGGCCGCTGGTCCACTGCTGCCTCCTGTGGTCACTCTGTGTCACAAGAGTGAAGTCGCAGTCCTACATAAAATCACTGTTGGGGGTGTGTGTGTGTGTGTGGGGGGGGGTGTGTGACCTCTCACTGAAATCTGCTGTGACACTTTTTAGGTCCGTAAATACAGAACAATGACGGAACTAATTGTGGATGCCATCGAGTTTGTGAAGAACCCATACAAGGGAAAGAAGCTGAAGGTGAGAAGTCGCTGCTGACCTGTGCTAGTGCTAGTACTGTGCTAGTACTGTGCTAGTGCTAGTACTGTGCTAGTGCTAGTACTGTGCTAGTGCTACATCCAATAGCTAAGGTTTTGCCACAGTGAAAAATGTTATAGACCAGGTTTGTCCAATAAGTAGACGCCGGTCGACTGGTAGATCAGCGAGTTCTGGAGGGAGATGAGCAATTCAAATAAATGAATAACTATAACTCATCAGTGTGCAGTACTGAGCATGTACTGAATCATACAGTGCCACAGAGCACAGGCTTTAAACCAGCAACCCAACATTTTCAGTGTGGATCACGAGCACAGACGTGTGGACACTCCTGTTGTTGAGGTGCTGCTCTGGCTGCTACCAGCAGAACCGTTCAAGCTAACAGTTCTTCCTGATCCTGACCCTTGTCTCTGTCCTCAGACTCACCCAGATTTTCCAAAAAAACCTTTGACGCCATATTTTCGCTTCTTCATGGAGAAACGAGCAAAATACGCAAAGATCCACCCAGAGATGAGTAACCTGGACCTGACCAAGATCCTGTCCAAGAAGTACAAGGAGCTGCCCGACAAGAAGAAGGTGAGCCCACCTTTGACCCTGCTGACCTTTGACCTCTGACCCTGCTGACCTTGTCTTGTTTTGTCTTGCAGCAAAAATACATCACAGAGTTCCAACGGGAGAAGGAGGAGTTTGAGAAGAACATGAATCGGTTCAAGTGAGTCCAACGCAACTGTTGATGCTAAGCTACGTGTTAGCTAACAGCCAGTGCTAATGTTGGCTAACCTTCAGGGAGCAGCACCCAGACTTGATAGAGGAGAGGAAAAAGTCAGACCTTCCAGAAAAACCCAAAACTCCACAGCAGCTGTGGTACAACCATGAGAAGAAGGCCTACATGAAGCTGCACCCTGACGTTGGTCCTGCACACACACACACACACACACACCTGTACACACTGAGGTGAGGGGCTGACACGAACCTGCTGCTGCTGCTGCAGGTGAGTCAGAAGGAACTGAAGGAGGCGCTGAGGAGACAGTGGTCCCAACTGTCTGACAAGAGGAGACTGAAGTGGATCAGCAAAGCCCTGGAGCTGCAGAAGGACTACGAGGTACACACACACACACACACACACACACACCTGAAGATGTGTGTGTGTGTCACAGTACATGCTGTAAACCCTGTTTCTGTGTGTGTGTGTGTGTGTACTCAGGGCAGTATGAGAGTGTACCACGAAGCTCACCCTGACCTCCTGACCTCTGACCACGTTCGCTCAGTTCTCACCAAAGCTGAGAGACAGCTAAAGGACAAGTTTGACGGACGGCCCACCAAACCCCCGCCGTGAGTTTGACATGCTAACAGACAGACGGGACGGTGGTGTTAGCACGATGTTAGCACGATGTTAGCACTGAGCCAGTTTCGTCAGAACACCGAGAACTGGACTGGACTTGGACTGATCTGAAGAACATGAGCTGTTAGCATTTATTAGCCACCTGCTAACAGCTAACTGTGTGTGTTGACAGAAACGGATACTCACTGTACTGCGCTGAGCTCATGGTGAACATGAAGGACGTCCCCAGCACCGAGCGCATGGTTCTGTGCAGCAAACAGTGGAAAATGATGACGCAGAAGGAGAAGGACATGTTCCAGAAACGCTGCGAACAGGTGACGCTAGGCCGACGACCACACGCTAACATCATCAGGGAACACGTCAGGACACCACCCATAACACCAAATACATGCACAATGTGTTACTCTAACAGTTTCCCAGACATGTGACAGCTAGCACTGGCTAACAGACAGCGTTTGTGTTTCTGTCTGAGCAGAAGAAGAAGCAGTATGACGTGGACATTCAGCGTTTTCTGGAGGTATGTGGCTCATCTTCATCTGGATTAGAAAGATCAGGACAGTAGCTGGCGCTGCAGCAGCCACATGCATTAGAACCAGAACCAGAACCAGACCTTTTCATTCTTTCCCGTCATATCTAGAGTCTCCCAGAGGAAGAACGAGACCGCGTCCTGACAGAGGAGAAGATTGGAGGGTCCAAACTGAGTGTGGGCGTGGCCTCCAATTCACATGGAGCCAAGTCCTCGTCCGTCAAGGTAGAAAAAAGTGTTTTATCAGACAGTAAATGCTTAACGACATGCTAGCATGATTTTACTACGTCTTTTTCCCCTGAAGGAGCAGGAAGTGTGGCTCACATCCAGTTCTCCCAAAGAAAAACGCGACGGTAAAAAGACAGCGAAACTTCCAGAGAGGCCCAAGACGGCGGAGGAGACGTGGCAGCAGAGCGTGATCGGAGACTACGTGGCCAAATACAGAGTCAGTGGGGGGGGCGGGCAGCCTTCAACACAGTGGAACTGTCACTTACACTGCCCCTGCTGGTCACATGTTTGTCTGACAGAATGACCGTAGGAAGGCGCAGGCAGCCATGGAGGCGGCGTGGAAGTCGATGGAGAAGAAGGAAAAGATTGTGTGGATCAAAAAGGCGGCAGAGGATCAGAAGAGATACGAAGTAAAGTCTCCAGCCTGACTCCACCTCTTTCATCCCCAGGGAGTGGAAGATTGACCTGATGTTTGGGGGTTTTTGTCTCCTGCAGAGGGAGCTGTTGGAGATGAGAACTTCAGGTCAAAGTCAAAGGAAACTCAAGTTTGAAGGGGAGCCCAAGAAACCACCAGTGTGAGTGACAACTGTTAGCCTGTCAAGGTTATGCTAAGCTAACAGTTGTTAAAGCAAAGATAACTTTTTTTGCTGTTGCTAATGCTAACATTTCCCATAAGGCTGATGTTTAGATCACTGTACACAGAGTGTAATCAGTGTTCTTGAGCTCACCTTAAACCCCACCCACTGTCGTGCCTGGTCCAATAGGAGCGGGTACCAGATGTTCTCGCAGGAGCTACTAACTAGCGGCGAGTTGAACCACTTTAGCTTAAAGGAACGAATGGTGGAGATCGGAAAACGTTGGCACAAACTGAGTCCCAGTCACAAAGACAAGTACAAACGTCAGGTGGAGGAACAACAGGCGGACTACAAGCTCCAACTGGAGAACTGGGTGAAGGTGAGGTGGGGGGGGGGAGTGGGGGGGGTGTGGGGTGACGCAGTGCTGCCTTACAGCACTAACCATTTTCACTCTCCTCTGTTCCAGTCTTTGTCACCTCAGGATCGAGCCGTCTACAAAGAGTTTTCCACCTCGGTGAGTTGGTTACCGTTAGCCCTGAGCTAGCACCTCTGAGATATATATAATACTCAAAGAAGCTAATCATTCTAACAATAAAACAGCACAGTATTCACATTATTGTTAGGCTAACTGTAAAGAATGCTAATGCTAACTCCAACCACTGTCCACCTGCGGCTCCTGTTGAAACATTCAAATATAAAGTGAATCCACTTCATATACGCGTTACGTTACGTTGTGTGACCGGTTCGACTCTGACATCGTACGATCTGAGTAAACTAAGCCAGTGACGTTATCTGTGCTCTCCTCAGAAACGTCGCAGCTCGGCCAAAGCTAGCAGCCCAGCAGCTAAAGTTCGAGTGGCAGTGAAGGGGAAGGCCATGGGCTCCAAACCCGCGGCTCCAAGCATCGCTGTGGGGAAGAGGGCCATGGCCTACCGCGCTAAGGTAACCAAGCTAACAGCACAGCGTCACATTAGCTTTTCCTTTGCTAGCCCGTGGTTGGCT
>NW_007585124.1:42103-43636 GCF_000523025.1 Cynoglossus semilaevis | reverse complement strand
ACATGATGGACACAGACGAAGACGAAAAGAGCGACTCGTCCAACTCTGACGACGACGACGACGAGACGTCGGCATCTACCGACAGCGAAGACGACGAGGTTTGTTAGAAAATGTTTTTGATGAATCTCAGCCCCGACCACACCCACTCATCAGGGTTGGTTGTTTTTTTCGCAGAATGAAGACGAAGATCAGACGTCATCAGAAGAATCAAGCGAGTCCGACTCCGACTAGCTCCGCCCCTCTGCCTTCGTCGCAGGCTCAGCCTCCGTGTTTCAATCAACCAGCCAGAACCAATGAGGAGGCAGTGATGTCACAGGGCAGAGGAGAAATCTGTTACTTTTTTTATGAGTGTGTTTTTATGAGAAGGTTAGCGGTGGGCTGTGGGCATCGGTGGGCGGGCAGAGGGGGAGGAGCCATTGTCATTAGTCACCACAGTAGGTGGAGCCATAATTGCGCCTACAATCAGCCCCACAGTAACGATTGACAAATAAATGCACTTTTCTCACCTAGAACGGGCAGAGTCTGAGTGATGTCACTTGAGTGTTAGTGTGGGTCAGAGCCCAGATCGAGGTGGGTGGTGAGGGGAGGGGCACGGGGGGGACGGGGGGGGGTGAGTGATATTTATTAACAAGCACCAAACTTGATTTGGTCTGTTCTGACTTTAATTTCATACTTTTAACACTTACTATTTTTAAAGATTCGTTTAATAAACAGATTTTTTTCCAAACACAAATAAATAATTTGACTTTTGACCCCTGGCCTTTGGCAACTATCACCAGAGTAACATCACACTTCCCAGCATCCTCTACCACAGTCAACACATGCACAGTAATCCCACACCCACCCTGACCAAACAAAATAAACCATCAGTCTTGACCTGGCCCCCTGCTGGACGCCTGGTGTCACCGCAGCATGGTCACCTCCATGAGCTTTTCCTGCAGATAGGACTTGACTTCCTCGATGCCGTTAAGTTTCTCCAGGTCCTGATATGGAAGCTAAAGAGAAGACATCTGTTACCTGGTGGCTTAGCATCAGGACGTGGTTCAACACGTGGGTTGATCCCCCAGTGCTGGAACGAGGCCCTAACTCATTTGGTACCAGGCTAAAGGGTCAAGGTCTGTGGTGCCGCTGGGTTAGCGTGTTAGCTTCATATAAAACAACACATTAGCCTGTTAGCCTAGCATCAAACAGTTGCGCTGCTCTGAAGCCTTACACTCTCACCTGGAGGACGATGTATCCCAGCAGCCTCAGGTGTCGATCTCTCATTGCTCGGGACCCGACCAGTACGTCTGAGTTGTGGCAGTAGTGCCACTTGTCGTTGACGGACACAACGACCCTGGCGAGACATGAAGGTTTCAGACCGGTGACCTGTGACATCACCGTGTGACCACCTGACTGTGACTTACTTCCTGACTGCTCTTTGGTCCAATGGCACCGGATCAGGCTCTGGCGGTTCCGGGGGTTGGGCCTTCGGTGACTCGGTACCTCTGTCAACGCTCGACCCTTCAGGACAAGCCACTGTTTCGTAACATC
>NW_007585124.1:35600-37959 GCF_000523025.1 Cynoglossus semilaevis | reverse complement strand
CAGCAGGACATGATGGACACAGACGAAGACGAAAAGAGCGACTCGTCCAACTCTGACGACGACGACGACGAGACGTCGGCATCTACCGACAGCGAAGACGACGAGGTTTGTTAGAAAATGTTTTTGATGAATCTCAGCCCCGACCACACCCACTCATCAGGGTTGGTTGTTTTTTTCGCAGAATGAAGACGAAGATCAGACGTCATCAGAAGAATCAAGCGAGTCCGACTCCGACTAGCTCCGCCCCTCTGCCTTCGTCGCAGGCTCAGCCTCCGTGTTTCAATCAACCAGCCAGAACCAATGAGGAGGCAGTGATGTCACAGGGCAGAGGAGAAATCTGTTACTTTTTTATGAGTGTGTTTTTATGAGAAGGTTAGCGGTGGGCTGTGGGCATCGGTGGGCGGGCAGAGGGGGAGGAGCCATTGTCATTAGTCACCACTGTAGGTGGAGCCATAATTGCGCCTACAATCAGCCCCACAGTAACGATTGACAAATAAATGCACTTTTCTCACCTAGAACGGGCAGAGTCTGAGTGATGTCACTTGAGTGTTAGTGTGGGTCAGAGCCCAGATCGAGGTGGGTGGTGAGGGGAGGGGCACGGGGGGGACGGGGGGGGGTGAGAGATATTTATTAACAAGCACCAAACTTGATTTGGTCTGTTCTGACTTTAATTTCATACTTTTAACACTTACTATTTTTAAAGATTCGTTTAATAAACAGATTTTTTTCCAAACACAAATAAATAATTTGACTTTTGACCCCTGGCCTTTGGCAACTATCACCAGAGTAACATCACACTTCCCAGCATCCTCTACCACAGTCAACACATGCACAGTAATCCCACACCCACCCTGACCAAACAAAATAAACCATCAGTCTTGACCTGGCCCCCTGCTGGACGCCTGGTGTCACCGCAGCATGGTCACCTCCATGAGCTTTTCCTGCAGATAGGACTTGACTTCCTCGATGCCGTTAAGTTTCTCCAGGTCCTGATATGGAAGCTAAAGAGAAGACATCTGTTACCTGGTGGCTTAGCATCAGGACGTGGTTCAACACGTGGGTTGATCCCCCAGTGCTGGAACGAGGCCCTAACTCATTTGGTACCAGGCTAAAGGGTCAAGGTCTGTGGTGCCGCTGGGTTAGCGTGTTAGCTTCATATAAAACAACACATTAGCCTGTTAGCCTAGCATCAAACAGTTGCGCTGCTCTGAAGCCTTACACTCTCACCTGGAGGACGATGTATCCCAGCAGCCTCAGGTGTCGATCTCTCATTGCTCGGGACCCGACCAGTACGTCTGAGTTGTGGCAGTAGTGCCACTTGTCGTTGACGGACACAACGACCCTGGCGAGACATGAAGGTTTCAGACCGGTGACCTGTGACATCACCGTGTGACCACCTGACTGTGACTTACTTCCTGACTGCTCTTTGGTCCAATGGCACCGGATCAGGCTCTGGCGGTTCCGGGGGTTGGGCCTTCGGTGACTCGGTACCTCTGTCAACGCTCGACCCTTCAGGACAAGCCACTGTTTCGTAAAATCCTGCGAGAGCGCAGTCCGAGCCCCCCACCTCTTGTGCCCCTGAATGTCCTTCGTCCCCCAAGATTTTCCCGATGGAAAACTGGAACAGAGAGTCTGGTGCCGCGGCGGGCCCGGTTCCCGAAGATGGCGGTGGGGCAAGGCCTTCAGAGGGGGGGCTGCTGAGGGTGGAGCTGTCTTGACTCTCCAGCGAGTGCTCTTTGGCCAAACCCGGGTAGAACTGCGTGGCCGGGATGTAGTACTGACCGTAATCCAGGTGAGCGCCGTTGGCACCGGGCCGAGACGATCCAGACGGTACTGTTGAGCTACAAATGTGATGAGGCAAAAAGGGGAGGGGTTCTATGGCCCCCCCCACGGTCTCAGCGACAGGACAGGGCCGTCTGGGTTCATCCTCTGCAAACGGGGAGAAGTGCCGGAACTCTGAGGTCAACGCAGCCACGGTTCCGTCGGCCGGTGCCGGAGAAGGAACGACGTCCCCGGAACTGGGCCTGATGGGAAGAACCCGATTAGAAGTGTCCAGCCAGAGCAGGAAGTCTGAAGGTGAGAGGGTGACATCATCAGGACTGCAGTGTACCACCGGGGGCGCTCCTCATCGGTACTGTGAACTCACGAGTCGTGCAGAGAACAGTACCTGTGTAATATCCTGGAGCCAGAACCTGGTCCTGTTTGTAGTTCTCCTCCCCCACCAGCTGACGCAGCGCTTCAGCCACCAGACCTTTGTAACTGAGAGACCAGAACCGGGTCAGAGGACCAGCACCGGTGGTGCAGGCGGCCGGGGGAGGGACGGGGCGGCGGGGCGCCTGGCCTCGCCTTCCGCGCTTCC